>NC_038241.2:32648798-32879437 GCF_000004515.6 Glycine max
TTATTCTTGTTAAAATGCAACCGTGCATAAACTTTGGGGTGTTGCTTTACTTGTTTTATTAAATGTACTACACTATGTTAACTGATGGCTTTAATATAAGCTAAGTTGCTGGTTGTAACTATTGATGGACCTACATATGCGCAATCATTTAGTTCTTGTTTGCTCAATTCCTGGTTTTCATGTTTTAATGTGAGATGTGATTTTTTTTCTCTTTATCTTTTGCTTCTTCCATCCATATCAAGTCCTTGTTTCACAGTTCCCAATTCATCATACTTGTAGATGTCCTTATTACAACTTTATGTATATATTGCACATGCACCATTTGAGAAATTGACACTTTGAAAGGTGATCTTTTGCTAATAAAAATAATCATATACGTTACACTTCCAAAAATAAATTATCTGAATTTTAAACCAAAATGTGTTTTAGAATGAAAGTTATCCTGTTATGCTGGAGTCAAGTCTATACAATAGATCTATTCCCCACATTTTTATGGAGATGGAAATCATAATTTTCTTAAATTTGATTGTAGATGACAATTTTGAAGATGCAACATGTGTTGTTATTACTTTTAAAGATTTTGATTATTTTATCTCAACTTTTGGTTTTGAATTTGGATAGATGCCAATGTCTTTGTTTGATTGATTCAGCTGGCTCTGACCATTGGTTAAGCCTTTGTTGTTGCTATGTGTTCTTATATTATTTTAGTTCATTTTGGCCATATTGACCAAAATTCATATTGTCAATGCAATACAACAATGCCAGTGGATTTAGTCTAATACTTTGAGAAGAGCCTTGCTTTGAGAACTAGAACTCTGCCTTCCATAAGTTTTCTTTATGTAACTTTGCATTTTCACAATTGGAAAAACATTTTGTGTGCGCTGGGTCTTATCACAGTTTTTATTTATCAGCTGCAAATCAGTTTGTGTTTAATATTAGAGTTATGTGCTTAATTCATTGCCATTTGTACTCTTTCATCTTTTACATGGTTATGAGTTTAAAGTTATGTTGTGCACTCTTTTTAAGCTATTTTAATAGTTGATTATGCTAATTTCAATATGAGGTGAACATATTGATAGATCAATTAAAATATTGTATCAACAACCTTTTTTGTTGACTGTTTGCAGCCTCCAAAAATTAGATGTTTCATCGATCGTGTTACTTCAGTTCCACTTGAGAAGATAGAAGAACCTTTAAAGGCTTTTGTTTGGGAGTTTGATAAGGTATCTTTATGGCCTTGTCTGACACAGACACAACACATATTTGTTTTGATGTGCTTGATTCATTGCTATTTCTTTTCTCTGTACAGGGAGATTTTCATCACTGGGTTGATCTTTTTAACCATTTTGATTCATTCTTTGAGAAGTATGTAAAACCAAGGAAGGATCTGCAGATTGATGATGATTTTCTGGACTTGGATCCTTTATTCCCTAGAGAATCTGTTCTTCAAATTCTTCGTGTTATCAGAATAATTTTGGATAATTGCACAAATAAGCATTTCTATAGTTCATATGAGGTATGATATATTTTCCTAAAATCATATTTTCCCACCTTGCTCAGCATAATAAGATAGCTGAGATAGACTTATTGCTTTTGTGTGTATCTAATTTTTGTTGTTCTCTTTTTTGTTGATGACCTGTAATATACTAACATTTATTTTATTCAACTTAATTTACTTTGAAATATGTTACCCTTTCATGCCTCTAGCATTGATATTTTTTTGTATGCTTTGTGTGTCTGCAGCAGCATCTTTCAGCATTGCTTGCTTCTACTGATCCTGATGTGGTTGAGGCTAGCCTGGACACTTTGGCTACCTTTTTGAAGAAAACAGTTGGAAAGTACTCCATAAGAGATGCTTCTTTGAATTCAAAATTGTATGCTCTTGCCCAAGGATGGGGTGGAAAGGAAGAGGGTCTTGGACTGATTGCTTCAGCTGTGCCTAATGGTTGTGACCCTATTGCTTGTGAATTGGGCCGTACCCTTCATTTTGAATTTTATGCAGTAAATGAGTCAGAAAGTGACATCAAAGTTACTGAACCCTTGGTCCAAGGCTTGCAAATTATTCACTTATCTGATGTCAACAAATGTGTGGAAACTGATCTTGAGCTTTTGCATAAGTTAGTTACAGAATATAAGGTACCTTCCAGTTTAAGATTTTCTTTATTGACAAGACTGCGGTTTGCTAGGGCTTTTGGTTCTTTGTCTTCTAGACAACAATATACATGCATTCGCTTGTATGCCTTCATAGTTCTAATTCAAGCAAGTGCTGATGCTGATGACCTGGTTTCGTTCTTCAATGTGGAGCCTGGATTCATCAATGAATTAGTATCATTGCTGAGCTATGAAGATGCAGTTTTGGAAAAAATTCGGATTTTATGTTTGCATTCGTTAGCTGCTCTTTGCCAAGATCGTTCCCGTCAACAGTCAGTACAGACTGCAGTTACATCTGGTGGGCACCGTGGCATTTTATCTAGCCTGATGCAAAAAGCCATTGACTCCGTTACTAGTAATACCTCAAAATGGTCAGTTCATTTTGCAGAAGCACTATTGTCTCTTGTCACTGTGTTGGTTTCGACATCGTCAGGGTGCTCTGCCATGCGGGAAGCAGGATTTATTCCTACTCTGCTACCTCTCCTTAAAGATACAAATCCACAGCACTTGCATTTGGTTGAAAAGGCTGTGCGCATTTTAGAAGCTTTTATGGATTACAGTAATCCGGCTGCTGCTCTGTTCAGAGATTTGGGAGGCTTGGATGATACCATCTCTCGCCTAAAGATTGAAGTCTCCAATGTAGAAAATAGTGGAAAGCAGCCAGATGATAATTCTGAGTCTAGTGCAAGTAGTGTAAATATGGTTAGAAGTTCTTCAACTGGGCCAGATGACACACAACCTTTGTATTCTGAACTGTTAATTTCTTATCACCGTCGGTTGCTGATGAAAGCTTTGTTGCGTGCTATATCCCTGGGAACTTATGCCCCTGGAAATACTGCTCGCATCTATGGATCTGAAGAGAATGTGCTGCCTCATTGCTTATGCATAATTTTTAGGAGAGCAAAAGATTTTGGTGGTGGAGTTTTTTCTCTTGCAGCTACTGTCATGAGTGACTTAATACAAAAGGATCCTACTTGTTTTCCTGTTTTAGATGCAGCTGGTCTTCCGTCTGCCTTCTTGGATGCTATAATGGTTGATGTTCTCAACTCTGCAGAAGCCATTACCTGCATCCCCCAGTGTTTGGATGCCTTATGCTTAAATAGTAATGGCCTGCAAGCTGTGAAAGATAGGAACTCTCTGAGGTGTTTTGTGAAAGTGTTTACTTCTAGAACATATTTGCGTGCTCTTGCAGGAGACACACCTGCATCTTTGTCTAGTGGACTGGATGAATTAATGCGCCATGCTTCCTCATTGCGTGGGCCTGGAGTGGAAATGTTAGTTGAAATTCTGGAAGCTATTTCAAAAATTGGTTCTGCAGTGGATTCCTCATCCTTGAGTCCTGATCCATGCTCTTCAACCTCTGTTCCTATGGAAATGGATGGTGAAGACAAGAATTTGATCTTGCCTAATAACAAGGAGTCATCCAATGCTAATGACACAGAGCAGATTACTGAGCCATCTCATGATGTGCCAATAGTAAATGTAGAGTCATTTCTTCCAGATTGTGTAAACAATATTGCTCGTCTACTTGAGACAATTCTTCAGAATGCCGATACATGTCGAATATTTGTCGAGAAAAAAGGAATTGAAGCTATTCTCCAGTTAGTTACCTTACCTTTAATGCCGCCTTCTGTTTCTGTTGGGCAGAGTATATCTGTTGCCTTCAAGAATTTCTCCCCACAGCATTATGTTTCTCTTGCCCGGGCTGTATGCTCCTTCTTGAGGGAACATCTGAAATCTATCAATGAGCTTTTAGATTTGGTGGGAGGAACTCAACTTGCTCTAGTGGAATCTGCAAAGCAAACAAAGGTGTTGAAATATCTTGCCAGCCTTGAAGCTGTCTTAACTCTTTCTGTGTTTTTGTTGAAGGGTTCAACTACTGTTGTCTCTGAACTAAGTACTTTAGATGCTGATGTGTTGAAAGATCTTGGAAAAACATACAAGGAAGTAATTTGGCAAATATCATTGTGTAATGATTCTAAGGCCGAGGGAAAAAAGAATGCTGATCAAGAACCTGAGGTTGCACAGGTACCCCCATCTACTGCTGTTGAAAGAGAGAGTGATGATGATTCAAATATTCAGACAGTAAGATACACAAACCCAGTTTTTGCTAGGAATGGTTCACATTCCCTGTGGAGTGGGGAACGAGAATTCCTTTCTGTTGTTCGTGCTGGAGAAAGTATGCACCGTCGAAGTCGGCATGGGTTATCCCGCATACGAGGTGGAAGGACTGGTCGTCACTTGGAAGCTTTAAACATTGATTCAGAGGCATCTTCTAGTGCACTCGAAGCACCTTTATCCCAAGATCTGAAAAAGAAAAGCCCTGATGTTCTTGTTCTAGAGATTCTTAACAAACTGGCATCAACTTTGCGCTCTTTCTTCACTGCCCTTGTGAAGGGATTCACTTCACCAAATCGTCGCAGAGCTGACTCGGGGTCACTTAGTTCAGCTTCAAAGACTCTTGGAGCTGTTTTAGCTACAAATTTTTTTGAGGCTCTTAGTTTTTCTGGGCATTCTACTTATGCTGGACTTGAAATGTCACTTTCTGTTAAATGTAGATATCTTGGGAAGGTTGTGGATGATATGGCTGCTCTCACATTTGACAGCAGGCGCCGGAGTTGTTATACTGCCATGGTTAATAATTTTTATGTCCATGGAACATTTAAAGAGCTACTCACAACATTTGAAGCTACTAGTCAGTTGCTATGGACACTTCCGTGCTCTCTTCCATCATCAGATATTGATGTTGGAAAAAAAGGGGAAGGAGGTAAACTGTCCCATAACACATGGCTACTTGATACACTACAAAGCTACTGTCGTTTGCTTGAGTATTTTGTAAACTCGTCTCTTCTTTTGTCCCCAACCTCAGCATCTCAGGCAGAGCTTCTTGTTCAGCCAGTTGCAGTTGGTCTCTCAATTGGACTCTTTCCAGTTCCTAGAGACCCAGAAGTTTTTGTCTGTATGCTACAATCTCAGGTTCTGGATGTAATCCTACCAGTCTGGAATCATCCCATGTTTTGTAGTTGTAGTCCTGGTTTCATTGCATCTATTATTTCCCTTGTTACACACGTATATTCTGGTGTTGGAGATGTCAAGCGTAATCGTATTAACATTGTGGGAAGCACAAACCAACGTTTCATGCCCCCTCCACCTGATGAGGCAACCATTGCCACTATTGTTGAGATGGGCTTCTCAAGGGCAAGGGCTGAGGAAGCATTGAGAAGAGTTGAAACAAATAGTGTTGAAATGGCCATGGAGTGGCTGTTTAGTCATGCTGATGATCCTGTCCAGGAGGATGATGAACTTGCACGGGCACTTGCTCTGTCCCTAGGAAGTAGTTCTGAATCTACTAAAGCTGAGAGTGCTGAGAAGACTATAGATGTTCTAACTGAAGAGGGACATGTGAAGAAACCTCCAGTTGATGATATACTTGCTGCATCTGTAAAGTTGTTTCAGAGTAGTGATTCAGTGCCATTTCAGTTGACAGATTTGCTTGTAACACTTTGCAGTCAGAGCAAGGGTGATGATCGTCCAAAGGTAACATCTTATCTTCTGCAGCAGCTAAAACTTTGTCCGTTGGACTTTTCCCAGGATAACTGTGCATTGAGTGTGTTAGCACATATCTTGGCACTGCTTCTTTTTGAGGATGGAAGTACACGGGAAATTGCTGCTCAGAATGGCATTATATCTACCATTATAGATATCTTGACAAACTTCAAAGGTAGGCAGGAGTTGGGGAAAGAACTACCAGTCCCTAAATGCATTAGTGCTTTACTACTTATATTGGATCAAATGGTGCAGTCAAGACCCAAAGTTGAAAATATGGAAGGAACCCAGACTGGTTCCCTGCCTGATTCTTCTGGGGAGCAATTTTCTGATACAGTTTTACCAAAGGAAAAAAATTCAAACGGGATTGAGAAAGAACCTGCAATGGCTTTTGAGAATATACTGGGAAAATCTACTGGTTTTGCAACTATTGATGAGAGTCATAAATTGCTGGATATTGCATGTGATTTGATAAAACAGCATGTTCCTGCTGTTGTCATGCAGGCTGTTCTGCAATTATGTGCTCGGTTAACAAAAACACATGCTTTAGCTTTGCAGTTCCTTGAAAATGGAGGTCTGGCTGCTCTTTTTAATCTTCCAAGGACTTGCCTTTTCCCTGGCTATGACTCAGTTGTGTCAGCTATAGTCCGGCATCTCCTTGAAGATCCTCAAACACTACAAACAGCCATGGAGTTGGAGATACGACAAACTTTAAGTGGAAATCGCCATTCAGGGCGTGTCTCTCCTCGATCATTTTTGACATCATTGGCACCTGTTATCTCTAGGGATCCTATGGTTTTCATGAAAGCTGCAGCAGCAGTTTGTCAGATAGAAACATCAGGGGGAAGGACTGTTGTTGTGTTGTCAAAGGAGAAAGAAAAAGAAAAATCAAAATCATCAAGTGTTGAGGTTGGGTTATCTTCAAATGAATGTGTCCGGATACCTGAAATCAAGTCACATGATGGACTGGGGAAATTTTTGAAAAGCCACAAAAAGGTTCCCGTTAATCTCACTCAAGTAATTGATCAGCTTCTTGAGATTGTGCTTAAGTATCCACTTGTGAAAGGTCAGGAAGATTCTGAGTGTGACTCAACTTTCATGGACATAGATGAACCTACCATGAAGGTGAAGGGTAAATCTAAGGTTGAAGAGGCTGGGATATTAGAGCCTGAATCTGAAAGGTCTACTGGACTGGTGAAGGTGACTTTTGTCCTCAAGTTATTGAGTGACATTCTTCTAATGTATGGGCATGCAGTAGGTGTCATACTCAGACGTGACTCTGAAATGTGTCAATTCCGTGGATCTAATCAGCCATCTGGACATAGTGGTATTATTCATCATGTATTACATCGGTTGTTACCTCTCTCCGTTGATAAATCTGCAGGACCTGATGATTGGAGAGGTAAGTTGTCTGAAAAGGCTTCATGGTTTTTGGTAGTTTTGTGTGGTCGATCTGGTGAAGGGCGCAAACGAGTGACAAATGAACTTGTTAAAGAATTGATGTCTTTTTCACATCTGGAGAGCAATTCAATGAAAAGCAGCTTACTGCCAGATAAAAGGCTATTCACTTTTGTTGATCTAGTGTATTCTATTTTGTCAAAAAATTCGTCATCTGGTAGCCTACCTGGTTCTGGATATTCACCTGATATTGCAAAAAGCATGATAGATGGTGGAATCATTCTGTCTCTAACTAGTATTCTGCAAGTGGTTGATTTGGATCATCCTGATGCACCCAAAATTGTGAATCTTATACTCAAAGGGTTAGAAGGTCTTACAAGAGCTGCTAATGCAAGTGAGCAAATCTTTAAATCTGATGGAACTGAAAAGAAAAGATCCGCTGTTTTAAATGATAGATCTGATGATCAAATAACAGCACCATCTGCAGCTGAAGCAGTGGCACATGATCAGAATGCGGGCAGTCAAGAAGCAAGCAGAGATGCAATGGATAATGCACACAATCAAGGAACTTCTCAAGGTGATGATCGTGCGGATAATCCAGATCAATCAATGGAACATGATATTAGAGTAGAAGAAGGGGGGACAATGGCTCAAAACCAAACAATGGAACTTGGAATGGACTTCATGCGAGAAGAGATGGGAGAGGGTGGTGTCTTGCACAACCCAGATCAAATTGAGATGACTTTTCATGTTGAGAATAGGGCTGATGATGACATGGGTGATGAAGATGATGATATGGGTGGCGATGAGGATGAGGATGAGGATGATGATGAGGGAGAGGATGAGGATGAGGATATAGCAGAAGATGGTGGGGGCATGATGTCCTTGGCAGATACTGATGTGGAGGATCATGATGATGTTGGCTTTGGAGATGAATACAATGATGAGATGATTGACGAAGACGATGATGATTTTCATGAGAATCGGGTCATAGAGGTGAGGTGGAGGGAAGCTCTTGATGGCTTGGATCACTTGCAGATACTTGGCCAACCTGGATTTATAGATGTGGCTGCTGAGCCTTTTGAAGGTGTTAATGTGGATGACCTTTTTCGTCTTCAGAGTTTTGAACGCCGCCGTCAGACTGGTAGGTCTTCCTTTGAGAGATCTGCCACAGAAGTAAATGGTTTTCAACATCCTCTCCTTGTTAGACCACCACCATCTGGTGATTTTGTCTCAATGTGGTCATCGAGTGGTAATTCTGCATCCCGAGATTCAGAAACCCTGTCATCTGGGAATCTTGATGTGGCCCATTTCTACATGTTTGATGCACCTATTCTTCCATATGATCATGTGCCAAGTAGTCTGTTTGGAGACCGTTTGGGTGGTGCTGCACCTCCACCTCTGACAGATTATTCTGTGGGTATGGGCTCATTGCATCTACCTGGAAGAAGAGTGTTAGGTAATGGTAGGTGGACTGATGATGGTCAGCCACAAGGAAGTGCTCAAGCAGCTGCCATTGCACAAGCAGTAGAGGAACAATTCCTAGCTCAATTGTGCAGTGTAGCTCCTGCTAGCAGTCCTGTTGAACGACAGTTACAGAATTCTGGAGAACAAGAGAACAAGTCTGATGCTCTTGCATCACATGATGGTCCAATATTGACTGCAGGAATTGACTCTACTTCTCAGCAGATTGATAGTCAGGAGCAAGAAAATGGTAACGGAACCAGAGCTCAGCAAATCAACGATGGTGGTCTTTGTGAGGAAGAGATAAATGTAGACTCTGGTGGTCGAGATACAGCTGAAGAACTGCAAGCTAATGAGCCTATGTCAGTTCAACCAGTTTCACTGAATATCATGCCAAATGGTTTTGATTGCACAGTGATTGAAGGAAATGTCACTCATGATGAGAATGTAGCTCAGGCATTTGTCAATTCATCTATTAATTCTGATGCTGCTATACAATGTGAAAGCGGTGCTGATGTACCTACTAGCATCCACAATGTGCCAATTGAGTCCATGGAATTCAATGGATCATCAAATGCTGATGGGCAGCCTCCTAATATTGAGTTAGGGGGCTCTGGTTTTGAAACTCCCAATCCAGGTGATTCCCATGCATCGTCAATTTATGCTAGTGCTGATGTTGATATGGGTGGTACTGATGCCGAAGGAAATCAATCAGAGCAACCAACTGTTTTTGAAGACGGGAGGGGTGAGATGTTATCAACTCAGAACACTGAGGTTGCTCCAGATGCTACTCAGGCTGACCAAGTTAGTGCAAATAATGAAGCTTCTGGTGCTAATACCATTGACCCTACCTTTTTGGAGGCTCTGCCTGAAGATCTACGGGCAGAAGTTCTGGCATCCCAACAAGCTCAGTCTGTTCAACCTCCAGCTTATGCACCACCTTCTGCAGAAGATATTGATCCCGAGTTTTTAGCTGCTCTTCCTCCAGATATTCAAGCAGAAGTTTTGGCCCAACAAAGAGCTCAAATGGTTGCCCAGCAGGCTGAAGGACAGCCAGTTGACATGGATAATGCCTCTATAATTGCTACTTTTCCTGCTGAATTGCGTGAAGAGGTTTAAATCTTTATTTTGTGTTGTGCATTTATTGAGGAAGTTCTATTTTGTGAAAATATGACATGATTTTAATCCTTGTATTTTGCTCTGTACTTAGGTTCTTTTGACTTCTTCTGAAGCTGTTCTGTCAGCACTACCATCCCCATTGCTTGCAGAAGCTCAAATATTGAGGGATCGAGCAATGAGTCATTATCAAGCTCGGAGCCTTTTCGGGAGCAGCCACAGGCTTAACAATCGAAGAAATGGTCTTGGATTTGACCGGCGACCTGTGATGGATCGGGGTGTTGGAGTTACAATTGGGAGGAGATCTGCTCTTACAGATAGCTTGAAGGTGAAGGAGATTGAAGGTGAGCCACTACTTGATGGAAATGCATTAAAAGCTTTGATCCGGCTTCTACGACTGTCACAGGTAACTTGGATCTCTTCATGATGGTAGTAGTCTTAGTTACCAGTCTCATGCTGGATGTGAAAATGCATTCTTTTTTATTCCTAATATTGTGCCTGCTATTTATTCTGTAGATTTTTATTATAGGATTTTCAGTGTGTGGGCAGACATGTTTTAGTTTTGGATGTTTGTATGTGATTATAGTAACTTGCTGTTAATTTTTGTGTCATCTTGTCAGCCCCTTGGAAAAGGCCTTCTGCAGAGGCTCTTGTTAAACTTATGTGCACATAGTGTTACAAGGGCCACTCTTATTTATCTTTTGCTTGACATGATTAAACCTGAAGCTGAAGGCTCTGTAAGCAGACCAGCGACATTAAATTCCCAGAGGCTTTTTGGTTGTCACTCAAACACAGTTTATGGTCGATCTCAATTGTTGGATGGTAACATTTGTACTTTAGTCTGGGAAAGAATCTTTATGTGCTTATTTCAATATTATTGTTTATTTTTTTCTGATCATTCCCATCATGTCTTCATACCAGGTCTTCCTCCTCTTGTGTTCCGCCGAATTCTGGAGATTCTAACTTATTTGGCCACAAATCATTCTGCTGTTGCAAAATTGTTGTTTCACTTTGATCAATCAATTATTCCAGATTCTTCATGTCCAGTTAAGGTGCATATGAATGAGAAAGGGAAAGAGAAGGTTATTGAAGGGAGACCATCACCAAATTCCTCTGGAGCTCAGACAGGGGATGTTCCCCTAGTGCTCTTTTTGAAGCTCTTGAACCGACCCCTGTTTCTACGCAGCAATGCTCATCTTGAGCAGGTCATGGGTCTGATTCAAGTTGTAGTTGATACTGCAGCTTCAAAATTAGAAAGTCAATCACAGTCTGAAAAAGGAATGGCAGATACCCAAAATTTGTCAGCCAGTGAAGCCCCAAGTAATACTGAGAAGGATGCTCCTTCGGTGGAGTCGGACTCTAATCAACAAGATAAGCATGCAGATACAAATCCATGCCATTCTGAAGGGAAGAAGAATGTAGATATGTACAATATCTTCTTGCAGTTGCCACAATCTGATTTGCGAAATTTGTGCAGTCTTCTTGGTCGTGAAGGGTATTACTCATAACCTTTTCATATTTATGCTAATCAGACTATTTATTCTTTCTTTTTCATACTGTCTCACCTGTTGATTCACATTTCCCTCTCTGTTTTTCTAACCCTTTTTAGTTGTGATGAATAAAAGTGACTAATCTGACATTTTTTAGGCTTTCGGATAAAATGTATATGCTTGCTGGTGAGGTGCTGAAGAAGTTGGCTTTCATTGTTTCCTCCCATAGGAAGTTCTTTACTTTAGAGCTTTCAGAATCAGCTCATGCGTTGACAGGTTCAGCCATCAGTGAGCTTGTCACACTCCAGAAAACAAATATGCTTGGTTTGAGTGCTGGTTCTATGGCTGGTGCAGCCATTCTACGTGTGCTGCAAGCTCTTAGTTCACTCACTTCACTTAATACTTTGGGTGATTTGGATATGGAAAATGATGCGGATCAGCATGATGATCAAGCAACTATTTGGAATTTGAATACTGCACTCGAGCCATTGTGGCAAGAACTGAGTAATTGTATAAGTGCAGCTGAGATGCAGCTTGGACAGAGCTCTTTCTCTCCTAACATGTCAAACATAAATGTTGCCGAGAATCTGCAAGGTTCCTCTACTTCACCACCTCTTCCTCCTGGGACACAAAGACTCTTGCCTTTCATTGAGGCTTTCTTTGTTTTGTGTGAAAAGCTACAAGCAAATGAATCCTTCATGCAGCAAGACCATTGCAATGCAACTGCCAGAGAAGTTAAGGAGTCTGCTGGTTGTTCAGCTTCAACAAGTGTTAAAATTGGTGGAGATTCACTGCGGAAATTCGATGGTGCTATCACTTTCACAAGGTTTGCTGAGAAGCATCGCCGACTGTCAAATGCTTTCATTAGGCAGAATCCAGGTTTGTTGGAGAAATCACTTTCCATGATGCTCAAGGCACCAAGGCTGATAGACTTCGATAACAAGAGAGCCTATTTCCGCTCAAGAATAAGGCAACAACATGACCAACACTTGTCTGGGCCATTGCGTATAAGTGTAAGGCGGGCTTACATTTTGGAGGACTCTTATAATCAGCTAAGGATGCGTCCTACTCAGGATCTGAAGGGGCGATTAAATGTGCAATTTCAAGGTGAAGAGGGTATTGATGCTGGTGGTCTCACCAGAGAATGGTATCAGCTGTTGTCGAGGGTCATATTTGATAAAGGTGCTTTACTTTTCACAACAGTGGGCAACAATGCAACTTTCCAACCAAACCCTAATTCAGTATACCAGACTGAACATCTCTCATACTTCAAGTTTGTTGGCCGAGTGGTATGTTCTACAAACATTTTCTGTATGTGGTCTCAGGATAATACAGAACCCCCTTCCCCCCAATCTCCTTCCTTTATTTTGCTGGATTTTAGATGTATAATTAAAGCCACCTATGGCACTGGTGTTACACTCAGGGTTAAAGTTTTGGTAGTTCTGGTTCTTTGACACTTGTTATGATCTTTCATGCAGGTGGGGAAGGCTTTGTTTGATGGGCAACTGCTGGATGTTTACTTTACTCGATCTTTCTATAAGCATATACTTGGTGTTAAGGTTACATACCATGATATTGAAGCGGTTGATCCTGATTACTATAAGAATTTGAAATGGATGCTTGAGGTGAGTATTAATTTACAATTCCTACCACTTTATTGTCTTTTTTTCCTCTTAGACACCATACATCCATCTGTATATAGGGTAAGGCCATATAGGAGTGTCTTTGGGTAGGAAAAGACTGATTGCGGGTGTAGAGAGCGAGAACTATGGAGCTTGGTGTACAGCCTTGTCAGTGAGGTGAGAGGGATGGAAAGTGTTGGCAGTGAGAGCCGAGAGGGACAGAGGGACTTGGGGGAGGCGTGTGTGTTTTAGTAAAGATCCATCTATAAAATGGTGACTTCAGAAACTGTTGACTTATCTAGGGTGGAGACTAATCAATGGATGTAATTGGATAGGATACAAACTTATATGACTGGATGGTAAATGAGCATTCTATTTGTTTTCGAGATATACTTGTTTTCTGCATGTATATTGTTTAATTTTATTTTTGTATGTACTTAACAGAATGATGTGAGTGATATTCCTGACCTGACATTTAGCATGGATGCTGATGAGGAAAAGCACATACTTTACGAGAAGAATGAGGTAAAAGAGCATTTTATTTTGGTTTATTATGTCTTGCCTACGTACAAACTTAAAAGTAAAACAAATACATTTGTTCCATAAAATCTTGTTGAAACTTTAAAGTTTAATCGAAAATTATTTTAGGTAATTTAAAATTTTAAATATATTAACTCCAGACAAATTCTTATGAATTCTCCTTTCAATTGCTTTTGCCATCTCCCAAAATTCTTCTGAAATAGGTCACTGATTATGAGCTTAAACCTGGAGGAAGGAACATAAGGGTCACAGAAGAAACAAAGCATGAGTATGTTGATCTTGTTGCTGAACATCTTTTGACAAACGCCATCCGTCCTCAAATTAATTCCTTTCTAGAAGGTTTTAATGAATTGGTACCACGAGAACTTATATCCATATTTAATGACAAAGAGCTTGAGCTTCTCATAAGTGGTCTTCCAGAAATTGATTGTAAGTTGGTTTCATCATTAATTATGTAGTATATTTTTAATCTACAATGATGCATCTGAATGGTGTTATTCTCCTTAAAGTGGATGACTTGAAGGCCAACACCGAGTATACCGGCTATACAGTGGCATCAAATGTTGTTCAATGGTTCTGGGAGGTGGTCAAAACTTTCAACAAAGAAGACATGGCAAGATTACTGCAATTTGTGACTGGAACGTCAAAGGTGATGTAGTGGAAACATCGAATTTTTATCTAATAAATATAAATATTTCAATGACATGCTAAGGGCACCTGTCCCATATAATAAACGAAAGGCAGAAAAGGAATCACTCACGCAAACGCACACATATAGGGCAAATCAGGAAATCTCTTGAAAATAACAAATGTATTGTCAAAGATTAGTTCTTGTGTAATAGTTCTGATGTGCTCTTATACATGAACGTGCGCATTTAATCTCCTTTGAATTCACTTTGCTAACAGCCTTTCTAACTTGTTTTTCAGGTTCCTTTGGAGGGTTTTAAGGCCTTGCAAGGCATCTCTGGTCCACAAAGGTTTCAGATTCACAAGGCATATGGAGCTCCTGATCGACTTCCATCAGCTCATACTTGGTGAGTAAATATTATATATAGTCTGTTCAGGTCCTTACGATTACTGCAAACTAAAATCTCTGCATATTGAGTTTCAGCCATCCTTATTCCTTATCTCTTCTTTCAATTGCTCTTCAGCTTCAATCAACTTGACCTTCCTGAGTATACCTCTAAGGAACAGCTTCAAGAACGTTTGTTACTTGCCATCCATGAGGCTAGTGAAGGGTTTGGTTTTGGTTGACCTGTATTTTGGTGCGATATTTTTTTTGCACTGCTGTTCCACCATTGGTGTCTCCAACTTGTCATTTGGAGGTCAGACATCTCTTTTCTCGTATGTCTGTGTGTATATGCGTGTATAAGTGTCTTCCATATGATAATCAGAGGAAAATTTTCATGTGCTTAATTAGTCAAAACTAATATTCTAATAAATCTCCGAACTTATGCTTTTGTTCAAATACCATTTAGATCCAGATAGAGAGTTTATATTTTTCATCCCCCAAAAAATAAGAGGGACTTCTAATTGTGGCTGTAGTTGTAGAAGATTTGATCAAATTTTTATTTCTTGAAAGAATAATCACTTATGCTTCCCTTCTCTTTGATCAGAAGGAGTTTGTGCTGCTATTCTGTTGTGGGCACTATTGGTAAGCATCCCAATGAGTCGATGAGGCATTCTGATGTTGGTGATCAATTTATTCTGATGTTCTCCCAGAAAAAAATGGCTAGAATGTTTTTTCCCAGATTCTGATGTTGGAGAATCTGCCATGCCTAGTTTGGGAGCTTTCTGACAGCCTTCATACTGTGTCAAGCTTTTGCAGTCTGGTCCAATCTTAATTTATATGTAGTTTCTATGGCCAAACAGCCTTTTATAGTTCTAGAATTTACTAATAAGATTGAGGATGTACATATTCTGGAATACATAATTGATGCTTTTGCTCCCGAAAGAAATTGTTCGAGTATTAGAAACTCTTTTTTAAGTAAAATGAGCATACTTGATATCTAATACTATTTTTTTAAAATTTTTAAAATAGTATTGGTACTTTTTTTTAACATATGAAAATAAATAAAATATCCACCTTAATCACAAAACAAATAATAGATCGTAAATTATTTAATACTTATTAATTATCATGACAAAAATGATGTATTACAATCTTATTTTAAAAAAAACTACACTATAAATACATACTACAATCATAAAAAAATTAAAATAATACTAGTAATGCTATATCCATCAAATAAAATTAACATATTATAATACGTGTTTTGGTTTGATTATATTTTAAGAATCGAAAACTACTGAATCAAATCGAGAAAAAAATATAATTTTGAGAATTTTTATATTTTGTGATCTTTGGTTTAATTGATTATGTAGTTTATAAATAGATTGGTTCAATTTTAAACATCTGTAGTATTATTTTTTTTTTCTTTTATTATCAAATCATATCACGTTTTTTTATAAACTCAATATCTTTTACAAGAAATCATTTTAAGAATCTTGTAGAATTATTATGGACATGCGATTGATTATTGTTTCCACTCTGTTAAATAACTTTTAGAGCTTGCTTGGATGTAGTAAACTACACAGGGTGAAATTACATAAAAGAATTAAAAAAATTATTAAAATAAATAAGAAGGTAAAATATTCAGATTTTTTTGGGGGATAAATTGTGTTTAATTTTTATTTGTATAGATTTATTTTTACAATTTCTTTCTTTCTACTGATCCAAAGACAATTTCTCCGGTTAGAGCTTATTTTGGTTGTTTTGCATCGTCCCATTAGCGTATGCTATTTTGGTTGTTATATCTTTCCTCGTCCCATTAGCGTATTTTTTTTTCCATCCGTGAAACAACAATTTACACCACCAACCTTGTACTTGAAAGTGGAGTTATGGGGTCTTAGTGTTTGAACTTTGGTGTCTTTGAAAGGGTTTGATTAATTTAGAGAGATGGGTGGGAGCAAGAAGAGGAAGAGAAACGAGGGGCAACGAGGAGGCACAGTGTATTCAGAAAACCTACCAGACTTTGCTCTTTTGGCTTCTCTCTACCCTGAATTCCACCCTTTCCTTCAATTCTCGCATCCTCACTCTCGCCCCACCATCGATTGGACCGACTTCAACGCCACTCGCCAACTCACGCGCGTCTTGCTCCATCATCGCCACGCTCTCACCTGGTTTTCTCTCTCTCTCATCACACAGTAATACTAACACTATAGTATTATTGAGTGTATTTGAATTTGATGCATGCCCATCTCCTTGCCAATTGTTTTTCTGTTGTTTGAGCCGTATGGGCACATACCCGGTTTAGAATAGCCACTTTTTATCCATTTTTCCTTGCAAAGCTGTAATTTTTATGCCAAACCTGTGTTATAAAATTTTCCACCCAAGATTACTGATGGAATGCATTTTGTAGGTGGATTCCTGATGGACACCTCTGTCCAACTGTGCCCAACAGGTGCAACTACATTCATTGGCTTCAACATCTTCTCTCATCAAACATCATTCGAAACACCGTTTCAAGTGATGGCAAGTTCAGGGGATTTGACATTGGAACTGGAGCCAGTTGCATTTACCCCCTTCTTGGTGCTTCTCTTCATGGATGGAGTTTTGTAGGATCAGGTATATTGTTTTTCAACAAAACTTAGATGCATCTCTTTGATTGATTCTGGTGTTATTCTCCTATAAGAATTAGAGTTTCTCATAGGTTATCGTTATCAAGATAAAATTTTAATTTTGATCAGAAAACAATATAGAAAAATAATTAAGAACTGTTTGGTAGGCTAATTAATTTCTGCAACTGCTGTTGAAATTGAGATATAGAATTGCTTACAAAATTACAATGACTGACTGCAGATGTGACTGATGTTGCAATTGAGTGGGCGGAGAGAAACGTTAATAGTAATCCACATATTTCTCAACTGATTGAAATCAGAAAGGTTCAAGACAATGCAAGTGCTCCCTGTGTGGAAGTTGAAGAGTCGGTGACTGGTGACAGGATTACTTTGTGCAGGAGTACTGATGTGGAGGTAGCTCCTTTGCCTCTTGATTTGCATTCTTGCAAGAATAGGAATTATCATGGACCTCCCATACTTGTTGGTGTGGTCAGGGGTGATGAGAATTTTGATTTCTGCATGTGCAATCCGCCATTTTTTGAAAGCTTGGAGGAAGCTGGACTCAATCCCAAAACTTCTTGTGGTGGGA
The DNA here is from genome assembly GCF_000004515.6 of Glycine max. Taxonomy (NCBI): domain Eukaryota; kingdom Viridiplantae; phylum Streptophyta; class Magnoliopsida; order Fabales; family Fabaceae; genus Glycine; species Glycine max. Next base: position 32,666,336 of record NC_038241.2, read on the forward strand.
CTTCTTGGGAAATGGTTTGCCCTGGTGGTGAGAGGGCCTTCATTACTCGTATTATTGAAGATAGTACTCAACTGACGGAGCAATTTCGGTATTACTATTTGCATATCAAATATCATTCCTGTTTTCTTATATTTACATTTTATGTCCTCATTGCTTGCAATAAGTTTGGGCTCATTCATTTTAATTTGTTCATAGGTGGTTCACTTCAATGATAGGTAAAAAATCAAATCTCAAGTACCTTACATCAAAACTTTGGGAGGTTGGAGTTGCCATAGTGAAGACAACTGAATTTGTCCAAGGCAGGACATCCCGGTGGGGGCTTGCTTGGTCTTTCTTAACTCCCATTCAGAAGACACCAATTTCTTTGCCCAACAAGAAAAACACATCCTTCACGCTTGAGGTTAGTAACTTAGTATACTAGTATCTTTTTTTTTTTTTAACTGTTCTAACAATTGTATTGTTTTTAAGTTGACACAAACACCTATGAACAATTAGGAGTATTCATAGTTCCTAATTCCTCAATTGGACATTATCTGGCATTCTAAGATATTAACCTAGGTAGAATTCTTGAGAACACGATTTATATATATTCTATGCTACAACTTAAAGTGTATTTGGAAAAACCCAAGTTTCACATCGGCTACAGATAGTGCCAAAATACCCCTCACCCTATGAACTCACTTTTGGGGTTGAGTTAGGCCAAACCCCCCATTCTAAGAAAGTCGATATCAGATTAGTAAGAACTAAGAACCTGAAATGCAAAATATGCTTTGAACAACAATCTAACTGACTGGCAACAAGGATAGGGATTCTGATCATCAATTTGTGAAAGGTGGGTTTGTTCTGGGATAATATGTATGGTAATTAACTTGAAGAGACTTCCTGCTAGATGGAAAGACAACTAATAAGTTCAGACTTCAGAAGCTTGTCAACTAATTTAGAACTGGAATGCAATCTTTCCAGCATGATATTTGGGGATATGTGACACCTTATAACGGGAACTATTTTCCCCAATGAGTGAATGTAATGGTTATCCTTTCTTTCCAATCATTAAGTACACAAGAAAATTTTCTGATTTCATGCATACTTGTGGTTGGGTGAGCATTCAGTTCTTGTTAGTGTATTGATCCTTTACAAGGTTGTCAGGTGGGAAACCCAATAGCTGTGTTTCCAATTGAGGCAAAAGCTTGTATTTGATTTCCAGTATGAAAGAGATCTACAATTATATTAATTGCATGTTAAATTGCCTAGAGATAGTCATCAATTGTACTGTAATGTATATTCTTGTATGTTGTCACTTTGGTTTTCTCCTGTTGTGATTTAGGGAACATATCTACTTTTCAGGGCCTTCAACGCCAACATGGTGCCATTAATTTGTTGGAAGCTGTCAATTCTTACTTCTCTTCACATGGCCTATTCTGTACATTGAATACTTCCTCTTTCACAGTGGATGTAAGAACAGTCACTCTAAGTCTCAGATTCTGATTTAATTTCCTTGTGGTGGCTATTAAGCATGATTTCATTATAATAGGTTGCAGCATCAAAAGATGATTGTGATTCAATCTTGAGGAATGAATTACACATCATCAACAAATCCATCAATTGCCAACCTACACAAAAGACATCTAATGGGTCGAGTTTGAATCTCTCTTCTGAGAGATTATGCTTTCGTATATCGGTATGCTTTCATTCTTTGCTGGAATGAAAATTGATTTTGGTTGGCAGAATTTACATTGATTTTGTGTTATTTATTCCATCCTACAGGTTTTTCAGCAAATTCCTGGGACACTGTTGGTGAAAGGTTCATTACAAGACAGGAATTGTGCAGTATCAGGTTTTTCTCCAACCCACTTTTCCAATTTCAATTTTCCTAAATGTCTTTTTTTTTTTTTTTTAATTATTTTAGTAGCACTTTGTCTAGAAATAGCTTTGGAGGAATGCGTTCTTTGTCTGTGCTTCAGAGATATCCTTATTGGCTAAATGAAATGATAAACATTATTAATATGGGCTTATTGTGCAATATAAAATAAACACAATCAGTTTGATTAATTGCTGACCACTTTACTGGAAATTACTGTTTTTATTTTTAACTCATGAACGTTGACTCCCCCACATGTCATTGTTTGTACCTTACACATTGGTTCCTGTAGTTGATATGTTGATAATTGCAATGGTTAAGTTCAAGTGGCAGAACCACTGCTAACTAGTGGATAGCTTATTTAGTTATGGGTTGTTCTCTATGCAGGAGCATTCTCGGTGATTTTCCAAAAACTAGAGGAAGCTTTGCGGAATAATTTTTGTACTAAATCAGCGTAGGGGTTTGATTATTTGATTTATTGTTTGGGACAGTGACTGTATATGATATGGGATGTTGAGAAGTTCTTCAGTACTAATCTGTGGACTAATGATTTATACAAAGCAAGTAGTGATGGTGCTGTTTTGGCGTGAAAAGGAAATGAAGGGCAACATGCATTGTTGCTCTTTGGGAAATTTTGGGTAGATTATGTGCATTATTTTGTTCACCAAACCAACAAGAATCATTCAGTTGATTTGTAAATTGTACTTAATGGGGTCTGAATTTAAGAATGTCAGCAGTTTTAGTACTTGCTTGATTGCTCCTAGCCTCATCTGAATCATCTTGTAACACAGTAACCTCAGGTTGTTACGTGAACACATGTTATGGGAAATGTCAAATTTTCCTTCAAAGATCAATTTAAATCTTCATAATAGTCTAAAAAGGAAAGAAAACATTGAACAAAACCTTATTTGTTTTAAATAATTAGTTTAATTGCAGTTTTTATTGTTTTAACTTGTGGTTTAAGTCTCGTTAATGTTTTTGAACTAATTAAGTTTTTCTTTTGAAAAGAAATTAAAATTGATCTTTCTCTCAATTTTCCTTTATAAACTCTCAAATTTTTATTTTCCATACAAATATTTTAAGGCTTACGATAGAGTAGGATTTGAAGAGGTTAAAATACAAGATTTCCCCCCCTTCAAATTTGAGTGATATTTGATGTTTTGATTGATGAATTTTGTATGAAAGAAGATTTAAAATGATTTTGATTTTTGAAAATTTTGAAAATAAGAGACTTAATTGCTAAAAAAAATTAAGTGACCAATGTTACATACAATCTAAATCAAACGAGTCAAAAGAATAATTAAGCATAAATAATTAGGATGATTCTATGATTAGGTTTTGTTTTGTTTCTGGTATTACTAGAATTTTCTGTCCTTTATTATTATTATTATTATTATTATTATTATTATTATTATTATATGCATACAAATCTTCGACTTATCAATCTTGGAACGAAGGCTGATAAAACACGGATACCAATTACTTCCCGAGGTCTGTAGGATCACTGTTCTAAAGGAGTTAAATAGAATATACAATGACAGAATATAATAGTAAAATATTTAAAAATATAAAAATCATCAATATATTTTTAACGCTCAAATCTTGTTTTCCTAAAGAGCTGTGATGTCATCATGGTCATCCATCATCTATCCCTAAGTAACTTGAAAATTTTATAGGATTTTTACATATCTTTTATTGGATAAAGTAATAATTTAAAGACAGTTGCAATCTCGTTTAAATTATTTCATCCTTTAAAGAAAAAAGATAAAGATTTGATTAAATTAATCACTTTATCCAGAGAGGATTTCGAATTCTAATCTTTGAACCAATGTAAATTAGTAACTTAAACCCACAATTTCCAAATTCAGATTCAGATACATACTTTATTTTTTTTTCTAATTCCCATGGGCCATGAATCGTACTGTGATCCTGTGCCTGCTTTTGCTCTTGGTGTTTGCGTCCATGGTTGTTCTAGTTACTGGGTCCCACGTGGATATTTTTTTTTTCTATATTTTTGGGTCGCATGTTGGGAATTTTTTTCGTATGGCTTCTTCAGGTGGCAATGGAGAGGAGAGAATCTCAAAGTACACGAATTGAAGACATTGAGTATGATAATATACAAAATTCTCTACCAACATCTCAGTCTACATGAATTGGAGACATTGAGTCTAATGATACACAAAGTTCTCTCTCAATTACACGAATTAGAGACATTTAGTATGATGATACACAGTTCTCTCATAACGCCAAGGGCTGAAAGGGAACCTTGGTGATTGCAAGAAGTATAACTACTTTCTTTTGCCCCTAAAGCACATTTTGCTATGTGCTTGCTGGGGATGAAATTACAGGATCACAACGTGATTGTGCTATTTCTATAGAAGAATTGAAGAATGAGGAGTTAATTCAATCATTTGGAGTGTGTGCCCTTGAATTTCATTGGTTTTGTATTAATTCTTGATACTTGTCTGGTTTACCTTTACCGCAAGGAATTGTCAATTCCTATCAACTAGAATCACGTTATGGGGCTGGTTTATACAAGATTGATTGAGAAGAAAAATAAATGTTAATTGTTGTATTATTAGTTTTTGTTAGTGAGAGGACTTGACAAGGCATTAGGGCTTCATTTTTTTTACTGTTTGCTATACAAATAATAGAATACTAGCAATTGGCTTCATGGTTTCACATTACAAGTGTTTCCAACTTGCAATGATAATTCCACGTACAGTGTCTTTAATTTGTTGTGACTTACATTTTAACTGTTGGTCAAACTTTTATGCTTTATTGTTGTTGTATTTTTTTTAGGGAAAAAAGTATTAAACCCTTCTAAACTTTATTTCTTTTGTAAATAGAGATTTTAAATTTTAATTTTTCCAAATTAATTTTTAAACTTTATATTTTTAGCAAATAGACCGTGAACTTTAAATTTATAATGGTTGATAGTTAAACTTTGATTTTCTTTTTTTTTTTTTTAATAGACACTTTGAACTTTAATTGTAATTCAATTTATCTTTAAACGTTAATCATTCATTATTATTTTTTGTTACAACTCATTTTTTATATTTAAAATATAACAAAGAGTATGAATTTAGGTGTCTATGTGCAAAAAGAGATGCATTTTAAAGATTAATTGAAACAATATTAAAGTTTGTGGTGCTACTTATAAAACAGATAATAAATTTTAAGGATCAATTCACACAAAATTAAAGTTTAGAATGTTAATTGAATACATGTTTTCTATTTCTTTACAAAGATTTTATTGCCTTTATAAACTTAATGTTACTAGAGTGTTTGGTCCGTGCGATACACGGTTCGCTTTTATTTTTATTAACACAGTAAATTGACGATGACAAGTAAAACTAAAACTAAACGTTAATAAAATTAAATAAAAACGTGTCGTAACCGTGATAAACAGTTATACAAAAATGGTAATTAAAATCCAATAATTTCATAAATCATTCAACTTAAAAAACTGATATATTAAATCTAACGTTTTCAAATAGACTTTGAATTTTAGTTTTAGGTTCAAAATAATCTCAAAAAGAATTTAAATAAATTACAAAGTAAAAATATTGCAAAGTCTATTATTGCACGAGTAGGGAGGATACATGAGCAGATTTGAACTACAAGACATAAGTTCATGCACACAAGTGTTTGAGCCTTTCCAAAAAAAGAGTTCTCGAAAGATTTCTTAAATAAAGAAATTATTTTTTATAATTTCTTTTTTGTTGGAGTAAATTTATGTGACAATAAAAATTTCTTAAAATAAGATATGTATCTTATATAAGAAATTGTTTCTTACCAATAAAAAATAATATTTATCTAGCACATAATAATATTATAATTAAATCATAATTAAATAAAAAAATTATAAAAGTGAGTTTTTTAAAAAATTTTAAAATTTTTTGCTATTGAAATAAAATTGTGTATGAATTTTTTTATGAGATTCTCGGAATCACAAAAATAATATGGAAAAAAAACTTAAGAAACTCACTTAAAATTCTCATTAAAGATACTTTTAGTAATCATTTTAAAATCTTTTATCATAAGATAATATATATATATATATATATATATATATATATATATATATATATATATATATATATATATATATATATATAACAAAGTGATTTTTAGACCATATGAACCTTTCCCTTACAAATATAACAATTAAGATAATCATGTTTATTTCTCCCAAAATAAGTGTGATTTTAGGTTATTTTACACGTGCAAATAAAAAAATTGTGAAGAGATGGAGTTTGAAAAATATTTTTGATAATATCAAATACTATATATTACAAAAATTTAAAGTTAATTAGAATTTTAGATTCTAAAACTTGATTTTCTTTTTCAAGAGAGGAATACTGCGCAAATAAATACTTTTGAGACTCATGACCCAAGATATTTAGATATTTAGATTTATTTGGAGTTTAGTTTAGAACAGGCTTGTCCTCTCTTAAACGAGGTCGTGTTTGCTTTTGAATTTGAAGTGATTTGATGACGATGGAGATGAATATGCTGGCTTCTTCGTTCACTGGTTATGCAAAACCCTTTGCAAGTGTAAACCCTTCTCTTCTTCCCTTCAGGGCTTCTTCTCTGCGCCATGACTACCCTCTTGCAAGCAAAATTGTTGTTAAAAGTAATATTCCTTTCTCTCCTTCTTACCCTTCAATTCTATTCAATGTAAACGTGTATTTGTGTATTTGTTGCATGCCCTTCTCGTTGTTAATTGTTCTAGTGTTGTTTGAGCCCTGTGAACACATACTCGGTTTAAAGTAGACACTTTTTCCTTGCAAAGTCGCAATTTTTATGCCAACCCTTGTTAATTTTCCACTCAATTTGCTGATATGGGTAATGTGTAGGAGAAAATATATAGAGATTGGTTTATTTGTTGCACTTGTTATATATCATCTCTTTATATAGCTTGTTTTACTTATGGATAAGAATCAATTTAGGTGTCAACAGCTATCTACCATTGCCAGCTTTAGGTAGTTTATGCTTCAAAAGAAATGTAGGCTGCTGAATTTTAGTTCCTTGGTGGGGATATCTAAGGTCAAGGGCATATGAAAATTGGAATATTAAGTGTTGAGTAAAACACCATTTTAGTCTCTAAAATATTTAAGGTCAGAGATGGTCAGTTAGTCCTAAATGATGAAAATCACCATTTTCATTCCTGCAAGATAAAAAAGTTGATCAATTTTCCTCCTTAAGCACAGTGATGGAAATGAAAAATTACATAATGATTGCTGGACGGTATGATAGTAGCCATAGGAAAGTAGTGTTATAATCTTTATAGCATTTAAAAGCCCTATATTGTTCCTAAGTCTGTTACTGTTATTGCCCGAAGTTTTATTATCTAAATGGGAAAAATACATTAGTGTTATACTGATATAAAATGGAGTACAATTCTGGTTGCCAGACATCTTCCTGCTTCTTCTCTCTATTCAATTTTGGGACTTTGGGGATTGAGATGGTCAGGGTTTAAGGTTTTAGGTGTAATTTATCTGCAGGATTGTGGCATCTTTAGATCGTGTAAAGTGTTATATGTTTCAGCATATATTTATGGTTTTCTTCCTAGCCTCTTTGCAAAGGTTCTTTAGTTGTCATGCTTAGGGACTAGAAGCACTATCAATCTGATTTCCATTTTGTTTATTTCTGTCATGAAAATCCTCATCTCCCAAATTTGTACTCTTCACTTTGTTCAGTATTCGTTAATTTACATTTATAAAATTGAACTATGTGCTGCAACATAGAGACAAATATTCATAAGATGTTGATGGGATTTTGACACATGTATATTAGATAAGAAAAAGGAAAAAGAAAAGTGGGCTGGAGAGGGTTTTGCCAAGGGAGTTCATATGCACATATTAGAGGAGAGGGAGGGGTCCTCTGATGAGTAAGAAGGAAATATTGGAGGGAAAGTGTAACAGAAATACAGAATCAGAAAGTACATGTGGCAGCAGGGTATTGGAGAGGGAAATTATGCAATGATGAGAAATAGTAAGAAACACATGAAGAGAAGGGTAAGAAAGGGGGGGTGGGGGATAAAAATACTTTAGGGATTACTTCAGGGGCCTAGGCCAACAGTGGCAGAGATTGTTTTCAGCTCTGATTTTATTTTCTTGCTTCCTTTTCTTCATTTTATTCTTTTTCTTCCCTTGTGATGGAGGTTTCTTCCTTGAGTACCATTTTACAGTGTTAGGAATCATAAGAAAGTGTGAAAATTGACAGTTATGTGAAAAGAGTAGCAACTACAAAGTAATCTATATCTCTCTCCTGTTACACAATCATCTGGAGGATAATAATTTATTCATCTATTCATCTGAGGTCTATCAAGTTAACACCATACTTTTTTTTTAATCGGCCAATGTTAGTTAGAATGCTAGTTTTGTTAGCAAAGGGGATTGAACCCGCGATCTTTTCCCTCTTCCCTTCTCCTTTAACCATCCAACCCACCTTATATCCCCAACACCATACTGATTTTCTGTTCAGAATAATTTTTTATTTAATTAGACGAATTTGACTTTACTTTAGCTGTTATATTATGTGCTTTTGACTTCTAAACATGAGTTCCAGTAACGTACAACATTTTTTTCCAAAGCACTAAGCATCTATCCAGATATCTATAAAAATTAAACGTGTCTTCTGGATTAAGTGATTGATTTAATGTACATCACCAAATTACTGAATGCCTCTTGCCCACATCCTGTCTATCAGGTATAATTTATGCAGCTGCACAGCACAGCAATAACTTTTTCCTGTCAATCTACCCATACTACCATTACATTGCAACAGTTTTCATCTACAGTACCATTTACTGATATTATTAGATGAACTTTAGATTTTGACTTTGCTTTCAATCTGCCTAATTCTGATCTATTGTTGGGTAGAGAATTTTCTTTACCATATGTAGTTCTTTAATTTTATTAGTGATCAATCTGCATGGTTGCACGTTCTTCTATTATTTTTCTCTTCTGATGTCTGCATGCCATGGAGGTGGATTTATATTAGTACCAGCTATTCCTTCATTTATATCAAGTTATACTTGCTCTTTTTTGGAAGCAGATTTACCATATTCTACCGGTGAGACTACTTTGCAGAAGGAATTTTCAAATTTTGGCAAGATAGCTGAAGGTAAATGCATGAATATTCACAATAAGTCACTATTCACTTTAGTATGAGACTTCAGTGGTTTACATAATGGATTTTAGTACCCTAACTCACGCCTCTTGGATCATGTATTTAATGCGTGATGCAGTTAGAAGGTTAAAGATATGAACACAAAAAGATCTAAGGGTATTGCTTTCATTCAATATACATGTCAAGATGATGCCATGCTTGCACTAGAAACCATGGATCAGAAGGTTCAAATTTCCATGATAAGCCTCATCCTTCTACTGTCAACCATGACATTGACAACTGAATGTTCCCTTTTAATTTTCTTTTTGTCCGTTTTGTACAGGATTTTTATGGTCGAACAATCGGCGTGGAAATTGCAAGACTGGGTTGGGATGATTTTGGTGCATCCCCAAGGGCCTCAGGACCCCCAAAGAAGTGGCATTTGCCTGAGCAAGGGGAAGTGGTAGATTGCTGGTACTGATCAAATTCATTATTGAGTAAAGCTGTAGAAGAGAAAATGATGGAACAACAAATATCAAGTTATACAAGAATGGCTATACTATAGGATTGATGGAACATTATATTTTAGTAATAATATTGATGCAATACTGTAGTTCATGTGATCTCTCACGGTACTCTTCATTTTGGCACTAAATAAAATGTAGTCCTTCAGGAAATTAACTTTGATCAATCTGTAGAGCTCCTACAATTATAAATTTTACTATACTTGTAAGATTCCGATGATTTTCATTCATTAATTTTGAGTTACTACTCTACATTTGATGCTGTAGTTTGACAAATTGTCGTGTTTTCTTTGGTCTAGAACCTTAAACTAGATTTGCTTCTCGATCAAAAAATGTGACTTCTCATAGAGACGCAGGTAACAAATGGAGCCTCCATTCTCTAAACTTATCAATGCCCTAGGATTTGCATACTAAGCATCTGTAAGATTTGTTCTTTTAAACTTAAGTTTGGTGATTTTTATAATAGAATTAAGATTAAGTTTAAAATTCTAAACTATAATTCCGATTATCAATTATAACTTCCTTAGAGTGATATATACTTAATTATTACTATTTTTACATTTTACATGAAAAACAAATTAAAGTATTAAAAAAAAATAGCCTCTTACCACATTTTACGTATCCATGTTTCAATATGGATTTAATTTAAAATAAGACTAATGGAAGTGATCTTTTACAATATTTTTTTATTTACAATGAATTATTATCATTATGCAAACATGTAACTTTGAAAAATATCAATAGCATACTTACTAATATGCTTTTTTTTATTATTAATTAGTTGAAATTGTATTCAGTATTACAATTTTGTTAGGATCACATGTATCCTCATGTATGGGACAATTCTGTTCAAGCTAGAAACATTCTCAACATGATGGAATTAAGTCTTCCAATGAAGTTTTTTCCTTCTTCACATATAACTCAACTCTTAGCTACACCAATTACTTGGCTACACTTTGACTCAAGAATAAAGAAATAAGTATTTTTTTTAAAGCAAAACACAATAGTGAATTTGTATTATAGATTACATGTATCCTCTCTATTGAAAATTTAGAGGTAATGTTATTTAAGTTGGATATCATCATTATGGATGACTCTCTCTTTGACAATTTAATACAATGGTATATCTAAGATTTAAACTCAAAATTTCTAATTAAATTAGAACAATTTCACTCTAGTTACAGTTTGGTGGTTCATAAAAGGGTTATTATTGATTAAAATAGGCCAACTTTTTAATATCATAATTATTTTTTAAGTTTCTCTACTGTATGTCTTTTAATTTGGGTCAGCATAGATTAAATTGAGTACCATATGTCTTAATTAACCAAAGATCGAATGAGTAGGAAAAAGTAAATTAGGTGTGGTCAAATTTCAAAAAGAAATTGAAGTAGTAAAATATTTTGAAAGTGTTAGATTTAGTTTGTCAATATCCTCCATGTGCATGTATTTGTGCTTGAATTGGAATAGGTGCCTGTGAAGCTGGAACACCTAGCAGCTTTCCTTAAACTGGTCCGAGCCAATTCCGGCTGCATGCCTATGTTTGATTGCAACTATGATTAAGACAAATGCAGCAATTATTAAATCAGCTTAAAATAATGGGTTATGAACTATGTCACGGAACCAGACATCTGTTTTATTCCTCATAATTCAACTCATACATACGCTGTCCTCATCACTGTCTCGCTCACATAGAAAAGAATCCCCAAAACAAATTATTAAAAACCCAATTAACGTTTTTAATTATTCCTCTCCCATAGTCCGTGACACACACAAGAACAAGAGACACCAACACGTGAAAGGGTGAAAGAGAATTTTGAGCATCACTTGCCATTGGGGTTGGGGTGATAAATTAAATAAACTAAAAACCATTTTTAATGAGTATGAAAGGTACAACAAATTAATTTTAATCATACTTATATAGGAGATTAAAATTATTTTATTTAAATTTAATTTGTATAATTTATTTCAACTATATAATCAAAATTATTTTATCTCACATTTTTCTTTAATAATATATATGGAATATATCTTGGAGAAAATTTATTTTTACGTAAAATTGAAAATATACTATATTGATCATTAAGTCTTATAGTAAATTATCAAAATTAAAATACGTAATAAAAAGTTACAAGGCTTTTAAATAATAGTGTAACCTTAATTTTTTTTTAATCTTGACTACTTTTCATCATTGTATGGTTTATATTTACTCCTCTATCTAACTCTTACTCTTAGTTTTCTCATGTGTATTTGCTTTCGGTTAACAACATGTCATGTCGAATAGATTAAAATGACGTATAAAATGCTTGTATCTACTTCAAGTTCCGCACATTTATTTTAAGATAGTGCTAAATCAAACACTCTTACATCACCACACACACATAAATGCACATATAAGACTGTATCAAGAGAGAAGAGAAGACTTGGTTAGATCATATTTAAATGATAAAAATTAAAAAATAAACGCGTATATATATATATATATATATATATATATATAATAGTTAGTTATTTGATCATTAAATAATTTTTAATTTTAACTATTCATTTAGAACTATATATGACTTATTTTATAATTCTTGTATTCTTAAAATATTAGACATGACACATACACTGACACACATCTCAAAAATACACTCAGAAATGCATGTGACGTGGAATAAATTTATATCATTTATATTTGTTTTTATATATAACACTTTCTAATATTTTTTTCTTTGTCTATCTTTGTTTCTTCATTTATTTCATTACACTTTTTTTTCCTTATTCTTCAAAAATAAAGACTAATAATTTTAATTTTTCTATATCTTCTTTCTCTTGCGATTATTTTTATTTTATTTTCTTTGTATAAAATAGTGTTGTAGCTTCCATAGTCCATACTAGTACATGAATCTCTCTCTAGCTATCTGTCATGATTCATGGTGACACTACTAGGGCCAGGGCTCATGAAGCAAAGAATCAGTAACTTCAAGAGTGAAGCGCGTGCACGTGTGCACATGCCACGTGTCAAATCTGAGAACCACACACTGGCAACTGCTACTGTATCTGTCAGGGCACAAAAGTGTTCACCTTTAGAATCTCTTTGATCACAAACTTTTTCTTCTGTTAAGCTATCCATTTGTGTTTATGTTTGATTTTGGAATTCTCCTTTTTTTCTCTTTATCACACCCGTGAGACTGCACAAGTGACAGGTAGTGACAAACATGGATGCATGCATGCTAACACAATTCCACTTTCTCTGTACAAATCTTACCCTCTATAAAACCCTCTTCACACACAACTCAAGTTTCACTGAGCTACTCGATCGATCATTCTTTTTGCACCACAATTTGCTTACATACACTAGTCACATATTGCACGTCAACTCCATTGCCTTTGCATGGTTAGAGAAACTTCCCGAACTCACAAAGTTTGAGGAAAAAACACACTCATATAATCAGGTGAAGTCACAAAGTCCATATTGCTCTTTCAATGTCTCTTAATTATTTTATTTGCTTGAGTTGTCATGCAAGTGATAGATATATAGAACCATAGAATTGAGTGATCATGATATCTAAAATGGGTCAATCCAAGTCATATTTTGGAATCTTTTAAAATTTTAACGTGGTAAAAAATACACACAAATGGAACTAATTATATGTAGTTGCAATTTTTTTACCATATACAGCTATATATAGGACCCTATAAACTAACCTTATCATTACAATTACTAATATAGTTACGTGCCACATGCAATATAATTCAAACCTTACTTTGTATATATCATTCTTTTTATTTGTATTTTCTTTGGACATTTAATCATATACATGACTTGATACCACCCGTGAATGGGTTAAATCGATTGTCGCCCACCTAATATATGCTGCCTACAATTCCTTGGCTACAAGGAGCTAAACAACAACAAAGAGTCACGGGATGGATTGCTTTTACATCAATACCATATTCACCCAATTTGGTACTTATTTTTAAATTCTTTTCTGTGCCAAACTATTAATGAATTATCGTTCTCTCAAACCCTTCTACGTGTTCACTTGTGAGTGGAACTTGATCATGCCACAACAGAACAAGCAAATATTACTATTATAGTATAACAATGTGAATGAGAGTGCAATAAGATAATCCAATTTGACGTGTGTGATGCCTGAATTGCCTTAACACTTCATAGAATGCCCTTAGGATGAGGTCATGTGTGACACATCTTTATTAATCCGCGGAGAGCAAGTTGATTAATTAATTTTGCAAGCAAGAGGAAGTTTCTATTTCATAATATGAAAAGATATGTTTAGTTCAAATTAGAAATTGGTGGTTTTGTGATGCACCAAGAAAAGTTTATAAGTTGTATCATATATATGTCCGTGATGCTTTGTTTTCTTGAATTGCTCACAATCTGCTACTGTGTACTGTAATTTACAGATCTGGTTCTATTAACTTATAGCTAGAATACAAGTGCAATATCTTGTTTACTATTGGTTTCTCAGAATCAGAAGGTGCGTGCAAGTGCAAACAATGGTTTCCTCTTCTCAGGAAAAACTCACAGAAAAACATCTTACATGATTGGACAAATAGATTCAAGACGTACACCGGCCATTTTTTAGAATGACTTTTGCTTAGTTTCTTGGAAAATACAATACTAGGGACATTTGATTCTTTCTCACCTATATATATTATAATCTTACCAACCCAACTGCTCTTATTCCGCTAAAAGAGCAGAGAGAAAAGCCCTCTTATGCCAGAAATTTAATAAAGAATGACTTGTTATTTTTTTTTTCAACTTAATGTGAGTTTAGCTTCACCTAAAAAATACACCTTCTTTTAAAGGGTCAAATATATTTCTCGTCTCTTTATTATAAAAGGACCTATCATTCTTTTAGTTTTTACCTATTAATATTCTGTTATGGACTAATTATAGCAGTATCATATCTAAGAATCATAAGAGACAGTTAATTAACTTTTACAAGCAGACAAAGACATCTTTCCACGTCTTTATTTTTGTTTTTATATTTCCTCATTAAAACATCTTTAGTGATAAATTTAAAATTAAAATTTTAGATCACTTTTTAACACACCTCATCATATGTATGTTAGTGTCATCAGGTATCATTGAAGATCTCATAAGATTTTCTTTTCCATTCCCCTTCCTCTTTCTTTTTTTCTTTTTTTCTTTCTCTCTCCAACTTCCCCTTCCTCTTCCTCTTCTCTTCTTTTCCTTTCTCTCTACCAGGTTCGAGTACCCCTTCCTCTTTTTATTTTTTTTTATTTTTTTATTTCTCTCTTTCCTCTTCTCTTATTTTTTCCTTTCTCTCTCTCATGTTTCAGTTCCCCTTCTCCTTTTTTTTTTCTTTCTCCCATTTCTTCCTCTCTCTGTCGCACTTTATCTCTGGTCAGAGATCTTGTGAGTTCTTGTGGAAGAATGAATTGTCCACCTTGGAGATCTTCTTGTTTACTCTAGCCAAAGATCCTCGTTAAAGATGCCCTTAGTCCTCTTTCTACCTCCTAATTAGTGCATGCAACATGTCAGAACTGTCAGTCTATGTAAAAATATTTCATTTCTTTCTTTCACAGCTGAAGCGGGAGAAATTTTAGATGAAAAAATAAAAAAGGAAAAGAAATAGAAGTAAGTATAGTTTATTTTTATGGTTTTTTTAAAGTAAAATATTAAGTTAACATCCTATTATTTTTTTATAAATATCATATAATTATCTCAAATTAAAAATTAAAAATTTATCCTCATTTCTTTTTTCTCTATACTAGACTAAAACTACTTTACCTAAAAAGTCCAATTTAATTGGTTAAACAAAATACATAAATTATTATAATTTTTTTATACATATTTTCGATTCTTAAGGAAAAAAATAACTCAGCAAAACTACTTTAACTTAATATCGAGATAAAATTTCTATTTTAAGTAAAGAAGAACACAAAAAAGTATATAAAATATTTAATTTATTTTTAAAATTTTATCAGACAAATAAACCCTGCCAGCGTTACTGGACCTCCAAAAGTACCTTTAAAACAGTTTCCTTGACACCCTGGCACTTTTAACCAACATGAACTCAACACGTGGCATCCTTATGCTTTGAGCATTCTCTTGTTACATATCATACTAGTTTAATTTCCAGTATAAATAAGTGCTAGTCCTTGCTACACCAATTTGCTAAGACTCCTCTGGATATGCATTAGCCCTTACCCATAATATTCTTGCTTCTTCTATTCCACTCTCATCCATTTATCTCCAAAACTATAAATTCTGAACTTGAAGCTTTGTCTATTCACAGAAACAACTTAGAAGCATTTTGTGGTCATTGGCACATACACAAGAGTGAAAAATTCAAGAACTTTAAACCCTCATGGATCTCATTCGTGTCTTTTTCACTCTATGCATCACTGTGATACTTTTGAACCATAATTTTGGAAATGTGGAGGGAAGATACCACCATCATACTAAGCAGAAGAAAGTTTCCACTGCTCCTGCTGATTCTTCAACTGAGCCAGAGAAACCTTCAGTTCCACCCCCTTCTGATTCTCCAAGTGTTCCTTCTGACCCTTCGGCATCACCACCTTCTAATTCTCCAAGTGTTCCTTCTGACCCTTATCCGAAAGATAACCAAACTTCCTCTTCTGACTGTGTTTTCGATGTGAGATCCTTTGGGGCAGTTGGAGATGGCTGTGCTGATGACACACGTGCATTCAGGGCAGCATGGAAAGCAGCATGTGCTGTGGACTCCGGGGTTGTTCTTGCTCCAGAAAACTACATCTTTAAGATCTCTTCAACTATTTTTTCAGGTCCATGCAAACCAGGATTGGTATTCCAAGTAAGAATATGTGCTTATTGAATGTCCATGTTGATCACATCACTTTAGTTATTTTGTTAGAGATATGAGAGAAGTTAATATTAACCATTCATCCTTATACATAAGGTTAATAGTATATTTGGGTAGATTTCTTATAAGGAAAGAAAATAAGAAGAAAAAGATCAAATGAATTTCTCATAAAATTAAAATTAACTCATGTATAAACTTTTTCATATAGTTTTTTAAAAGATTATTTTTATCTGATGCGCTTATTGAAAAACACATTGTATCTTTTTTTTCTTTTTTTCTCTTAGAAGTATTTATGTATAAAAATTAAGATTATTTTTACTTAAATCGAATCTTGGCTGTCTATATACGATTGAATGGTCAAAATTAACTTTTCTCAGTCTGGCGTGGTCCTTGTATAGATATAGATAAAGATAAAATATATTTCACTTTACTAACAAGGTAGAGAAATAACCAGGTGGATGGAACACTAATGGCACCAGACGGGCCAAATTCGTGGCCAGAAGCAGATAGCCGCAATCAATGGCTTGTATTTTATCGACTTGACCAAATGACTCTTAATGGTACAGGAACCATAGAAGGGAATGGAGACAAATGGTGGGATCTCCCCTGCAAACCTCACAGGGTAACCATTTTGTCTTGTCGCTAATACAATCATTGGCACTATAAAAAAATTAAAATTAGTGATCGAATAATTTATATGTAATTTTTAAAAAATCCGTCACTGAAACTTCTGTCATATTAAATTTAGTGATGAAAAAGCAATTTTTGTTACTAAATTTGATCACTAATTCATTGTTTTTCTTTAGTGCATGCCATTTTTCTTTCAATTTTATTGTTTCAGTTATTCAAAGTTGAATGGAACCATACTAAATGCTACTTGAAATATGGCACTTTCAGGGTCCCAGTGGAAAAACTTTGTCAGGGCCATGTGGCAGTCCTGCTGTAAGTAAACTAAACCCAACTATTCTTGTGAACTCGGCTCATGCATTTAGTTATGTATTTATAAATGTCTTACCTTTCTTTTTTTCTTTTTTCTTTGTTGTTTATAGATGATACGGTTCTTCATGAGCTCCAATTTGAAGGTGAATGGGTTGAAAATTCAAAACAGTCCTCAGTTCCACATGATATTCAATGGCTGCCAAGGAGTACTGATCGATAAGCTCTCCATTTCTTCACCAAAACTCAGCCCCAACACCGATGGAATCCATGTAGAGAATTCCAAATATGTTGGGATATATAACTCCATGATAAGCAATGGTAATGACTATATTGCAATGTGCACTTTCCCTGTCTGGTATATTGGTTCTACATTTCACTATTTCTTACTTATGCCAGATATGTTCACATGATTTTAACAGGTGACGATTGCATTTCAATCGGACCCGGGTCCTCAAACGTGGACATTGCTGGTTTAACTTGTGGTCCTAGCCACGGGATTAGGTACATTGTAGAATCTTCTTTATTGATAATTCACAAAAATAACCACCAAGTGATACTTTTTAGTTAGCCATAGTATGAATTTAAAATTTATTTACAATGCAATTAGCTAATAAAAAATCATCATTAGTGTAATTTTTAAAAAATATTATAAAAACCAACAAATTTTATTGTCATGTAAACTTCATTACTATTATACTAAAACAATTTGAGAAGGCAGGTGAATGAAGAGAGAGTTTGAGACTAGTATGAATTTGAACTTACTCTAGTTTTCACTAGAACCATGAAAACATTTTCCATGATTTTCTCTAGTTTTTATTTTCACATGAGTCCAAAGGCTACAAGTTTTTTCCAACATGGTCAAATGCATATTTACAACACAATGAATTGTGAAACAATTGCAACACAAACTTTTCCCCTGATGCTACTAATTTCGGCATGTCTCACTAAGCTTAGTGCATTGTTTTCTTTCTACAGCATAGGAAGCCTTGGAGTGCACAATTCCCAGGCATGTGTGTCCAACTTAACAGTCCGTGACAGCATCATAAGGGAATCAGACAACGGGCTCAGAATCAAGACATGGCAAGGTGGAATGGGATCAGTGTCAAGTCTGAGATTCGAAAACATCCAGATGGAGAACGTTGGAAATTGCATCATAATAGACCAATACTACTGTATGTCAAAGGAATGTCTAAACCAGACTTCAGCTGTGCATGTGAATGATGTGTCCTACAGCAACATAAAGGGCACCTATGATGTGAGAACTGCTCCTATTCACTTTGCTTGCAGTGACACTGTTGCCTGCACAAACATAACACTCTCTGAGGTTGAGCTTTTGCCATTCGAAGGAGCATTGCTGGATGACCCTTTTTGCTGGAATGCTTATGGGACACAAGAGACCTTGACTATACCTCCAATTAATTGCTTAAGGGAAGGTGACCCTGAGACAGTGGGCGATCTTTCAGAATATCAATGCAGTTAATTAAACATCTTGCATTAAATTTGGTGCCATATAGATAGAAATAGAAGATATATTATATACTATCATATATACTACACGTATAGAGTCTAGATATGTATCCATTATTATGTGTTGATCATTGCGGTCCTCTATATTTATCTCTTAGGATTCGTCCCTATTTGGGTGTATTATTCCCATATTGTGCGATGAGATGCAGAAATCAGTCTCTTTTTTGGGCCTACACTGTAATAACTTGATTGAACATTTATATATTTATATGGCTAAAATTATATGCGATTTTTGTCGCTAAATTTCTTTTTTTGCTAAGGATTATAATTTCTACATGGTACCAACATTCACTTCTTAGCATTCGTGGTACATTAAAATGTGTTTTTAGTAACAACAATAATATTCACTCGTCTACACCTTATCGATCTCTTTTTATTTTTTTATTTTTCTTTATATGTTTTTATTTTTGTCATATCACTAACACTTGTTATATTTTTTTACTTTTCTTTCTTCTTTTCCTATTTCTGGCTAAGTTTATACACCTCCTTTCATTCATGACCTGTGTAACCCATCCGTTCAATGTGGTATCTTGCATTGTTTGTTCTTTTGTTTATTTGTTTGTTTCTTTAAAGATAAGCAATTTTAGGTATTTGGTATTGCTACATATCTTGCGTTGAAGATTGCTCATCGCTTAACTGATTAACCTTACACTCATAATAACGTAACCCCAGCTGGCTCTAAACTATTTGATGGAGAAAAAAAAATAGTCCTGTCGAAATAGAAATGTAACCCACTCTTTGACGACTTGTCTTATCTTTTAATTTGTTCTTTGGCTTTGGTTCCGTTGGCCATCACATGATGTATACATCAGTTTAACTCATGTGGTGATGGAGCTAACTTGAGCCTAAAAGAATATTCATTAGCTATAGTTTATATCATCATATTTTTTTTATACATTTGCATTTTAATAAAAAAAAATCAAATATTTAAAACAACAATGTTAATGCATTAGTGCCAATTAAATTTATGCATGTAAATTATTTGAAATCAGATTGTGTAAAATCAGAAGAAATTAAATATAAATTCAACATCTATAAAGTTAAGAAAGAAAAAGACGTGAAAGTCAATCCAAGATGAGAGAAGAAGTGGAATACTCCGAAACAAACACATTATTGACCTTTTAGAAATTTTGATTGCAACGAAGTTACTCAATGTTACTATAAGCAGTTTTTAGTTTTGACATTAAATTAGTTGTTCAAAAATCTAAAATGTGGATTTCACTGTGTACACGAGAGAGTTTTTCTTACTAAGCTCTATGTTGACACTATAAACTTGGATATAGAAGTCCTAGTTTTGAAGTTGTCTCTCTTAATAGCATTTAGACAAACCCAAATCTCTAGCAAAATTCATTGATCACTTAATATAATTTCACACATAAACAAATAAACAGAAAAATAAACTAATTAACAGTGTGTGACCTTATAACCTGACACAAAATAAACTTGACCTACTTGTATGATAAGTTAAGCCAAGACCTTTAAAATTGACTAAAAGTATCAAGTAATTATTGGTTAAATTATTCAAATGGTCCTTTATTTTTATTTTATTTTCTGATTTAATCTTTTATTTTTTTAAAAGTTGCAAAATAATCTCATTTATTAAAAGTTATAAAATGGTTCCTTTTATTACATGTTTAACGGATAATTTTACAACTTTTTAATAAATAAATTATTAAGTTATAAAATGGTTCCTTTTATTACATGTTTAACGGATAATTTTACAACTTTTTAATAAATAAATTATTAACTTTTAAAAAATAAAGTACCAAATTACAACCTAAAATAAAGATAAAAGACCAACAAAAGTAATTTAACCTAAATATTTAATTGAAAAACTTGAACTTTAAAAACTAAAATTCATGAGGTGCCACAACTTCCGAGACTAGGGGCCCATCTTCAAGCCTAACTAACAATAAATTAAAGCCCGGTTGTTTTAAAGTTATATAAAATTAATTTTAAATTATTAAACACGACATATATTTAAATTAATCTTAACGAGGAGTTTACATTTAGATGTAAGTTTTTAATTATATAAAAAAATGTGAGCATTAATTTTTGCGGTCCAAAATAATTTAAACTATAAATTTACATTTAAGTGTTTTTTTTTTTTACAGAAAGTGTATGTTTTTTCTTAAATAATTCGAAAAATTAATTTAAATTAGGGACCAAATCAATCAATGGCAAACGGGTTAAATCCAGTCATCGAGGTTCTTAAATATACTAGACTATACAAGTTATCTTCATACCCCCACTAATAGCTTACTAGAATTGCAATTCTCAGACCTCCCAAATGTCATGTGATGCAGATGATGATTTGAAACTAGAAAGGTTTGGTTAAAAAAGGATTATTTAAAATATATATATATATATACACACACATTCCAAATCTTTATACTATGGAATGGAAGGGAATGTTTTCTCCAACCCCTTTCAACCTTTTTTTTTATAAAAAAAAAGGTGAAGATGCCAATTCAATTATAGAGTTGATTGCCCCTGCACCTTTGGTAGTGATTTAGGCTACATAGCAGTCACTCTGTAGTGGAATTAATCTGAAAATTTGCAATTAGATGAACTGTGTGCTTTATCACCCCCACCCATTGCTTATAAAAAATTTGGAAGATTTTTAATAGCTTTACGTTGTTGATTCATATCTCACTAGCTAGGCACTCTTTATTATGGAACCATAAAAGCTTTTGCAGCCAAGAGTTTGGAATTCCGAGTCTCGACTCTATAGTCTGGACTCTAAGTGAGTAATTACTTACTAATAAATAAGACTTACCTGTTCATTGCATTTTCTTCTTACTATAATATTTCAAAGCAAAATGCTAAAGGATGCCCTGTTAGAAAAAAAAATGGAGGTATAAATTAAACCATGAACGAATTGCATAAAATTATTATAATTCCTTTATTGTGATCCGTTCACCATTAATGGAAGCAGCAGTTGATAACACACTAGAGGATCCTCAATGAGAAGTTGTTTATACATTATTCTCTGGCAATCGACCTCTTCTTACAGTATCAATCTGCATGTAAGACCCCTCTTGGTTTATTTTTACTCCCAGTTCAAAAATGATATGTCTTAGCATTTCGCCTGATCAGCCTAGATTGCTAAGGAATTCATGCTTATAACTCCATGTGATAATTCGGTTAGTCACTAATTTACTTTCATACTCTCCACAAAAGGTAAGATTGTAAGAAATTTATGACCCCAAAAAAGTAATTTCACAGTGGAGGAACAAAATAGTTAAAATTAAAACTTATAGTTAAGATTTTTACAGCATGATATAACTGTAGACATGGAGTCCACATCAACAAAAAGATACATTAAACTGTATATTCTTATATATAACAAAACAAGCAGTGCTACAAAATAGTGTACTTTAACAAGACATATATATAGTTTGATTAAGGTTGATTGAACTGAGATTTGGCATAGCTGAAGAAGGTTCTACTACTTGAAAAAGAACATCATCAAACTTTAGTTAAACGCAAATACTCCTTCTTTGATGGAAGATCCACAGTCTCGAAGCCTTTAGGGAACATTTCCTTGGCTTGCTCATTGGTGACACCAGGGGATATGACAACAGGGTCCCCTGGCTTCCAGTTTGCTGGGGTAGCAACCTTGAACTTTGAGGCCTTCTGCAATGACTCTATCACCCTCAGCACCTCATCCATGTTCCTCCCAGTTGTTGCAGGGTACAGAAAACTTAGCTTGATCTTCAACAATCAACCCCCAAATTAAATTAATTAACATGTTAGACCCAAAAAGACAACAACTGCAAAATCATTCATTTACTTAGTCAAAGAATAAGTTGCACCTTCAAATCTGGGCTAACAATATGAAGAGCCCTTGAAGGTAGGTTGCCAACGGAATCTTTCTCATCAGGGTCAACCATGTTGAGTTACTTGATGATTTCTCTCTTGGGATCAGCAATTATTGGATAGTTCACCTTCGCACCTGGCTGCAACCAAAGGCAAAGATCATAATCTATTCATCTTAGATTTCTTCTTATATAGTTAATTATATGCCCTTTTGATTTGTTCAATTGTCTATAGTTTAGAAACATGAACTATAGTGAAAAGTGAAAAATAAACTCACAGTGTAGGCTTCAATGTCTTTGATCCACTCATTGTGGGATTGTACGTCATCACAAGATAAACCCAATAACTTCACTCCTCGTTGATAAAACTCCTTAGCATACTGAGCCATCTTGCCAAGCTCAGTGGTACAAACCGGGGTGAAATCACCTAAACATACATTTACAAATTACAATCATGCATGCATGAGAAGAAACATAATAGTAAGAAGAAGAAAGTAAGTAGCCAACAAATATAGATATAGAAAGAATAATTAATGTTTAAAAGGCAATGAGAACCTGGGTGAGAGAAAAGGATGGTCCAGCCATCAGCACAGAACTGATGAAGGTTGATTTTTCCTTGGTTAGTTTCAACTTGAAGGTCAGGAATAGTGTCTCCAATGGTAATGCCTGGCATTTTCAACGCAACAGCTGCAGAGAGTTACCTGAATGATATTCAAACCTTGCTTTGTGTCATGGATATTAGATTAGAACGTGTGCAACTGAGATTATAAAGAGAGGAGAGTTGCTTGCATGAAGAGAACGTGGCATGTTCGTGGCTATGGACGTGACTGTGCTGTTGCTTACATGTCATTCAACTCTCACACTATTCTCCACATACACACTACACTACACACTACGACCGTTTTTTGTTCTCACCATTTGATTTTTTAAAATAAATTTCTAAATTTTCTTCTTTCCACTAAATTTTGTTTTTGAGTGATCCCTTGTTTCTGATATAACTATAAGGTTATAATAAGTTGAAAACATATATGTTTGCCTTCCAGATACATATATAGATTGAAGTATTTGGAAGAAAAAAACACTTCATTGAAATTTTTAACTTTAACTTTTTCACTTTGTTGAATTTTATTTTCAACAAATTAATATGACATATTTTATTTTTTATTTTTTAAAAATTACAAATTTTATCCAGCAAAAAAAAAAATAATGTTAAAAAAATATTTCGCTGCCGGAACTTGAACCAGTGTCTCTCGGATGAGAGCCGAATACCTAACCAACTAGACTACAAAGAATTATAATATTTGCTTTCATAAAATACATTTTGTTCTACTAAAACAGAGTCATCACATCACTGCCTCATAAAATTCTTATGCTTTTGGTCTCGTAAAAGTTAAAGTTAAAGTGATTTTACTTATTATGACATCTTTGTCTTACCTTTTGGCTCCGTTGCTTGTGATATCTGCTCATGGTTTTTTGGTTATGCTATGGAATCCTAGCTAGTAGCTAGTTTGTTGGAACCTGATTTTGGGTCTTTGTCATCTGCATTTGGCCATTATGTCAGTTATAGACTTATAGTGTGAGATTGCTTCAATTTCATCATTATTGGTGACTATGGTGGGCTCAACCATTTATCTTATCTAATATGTTTTGATAGAGGTGCTAATTAGTACAGATAACTGTAAATTTAAATTGATTTAAATAGATCCAAATAATTTAGATTGACTTCTTTATGTATTTAGATTAAAATTGAACCGTATCGATCAAAATCGGTAAATATTTTTAGAATTATTTAGTTTGATTTTAAATACTATTAATATTAGGACTCCAAGTATTGAAATTACAAGTGTTGAGACTACTAGTGTTACAACTTTCTAAGGTATTACTTTTAGGTACATTGTTATTTGTTTCACTTTTTTCATATTTATTTTTTTTGTCATGTTTATAATATTAATGGATCATATTTTATTCATTTGTTTCAATAAATCTGGTTGTAGTAAATCTAATTACATCAAAACTTATTGCAAGAAATTAGTTTGTAGGAAATAATTGTAATTCAGACTATTATGGTGAATCTCATCAAAGAATATTTTGTGTTAATTTGTATTAGTTTATCTTAGAATATTACGTTGATGGTAGTAAATGAATCAATTTTACTACTGTTGGATATTTGATAATATTGTGTTAATTGTATTGAATATTTAGATAAATCATGATACAAAATAATAATTCTAAAAAAAATATCAAATTTAAATAGATAACTCGTTAACCCATTCATAAATAAATTGAGTTGGATTGGGTTTAAAAAATTATAAAAACTAAATCAAATCAAACTTATTAAATTTAATTGGGTTAGATCTTGAATTTCATCAAAATCGAACTAAAGTAACCCGTACAGACTCTTTTGGACAAAGTAAAAGTAGTTGATAAGTGGCAACTTTTGGTGATTGCCTTTCATCTAATTCGGATGTATATTGAGGATTTTGTTGTTTTTATGCTGAAGTCACCAAATCTTAATCAACACAAAGTGACAGGATCAATAATGTGGCTTTATCACACACTTAGATGTGTCGGAGAGAATATTCAGTTTGAGAGGAATATGTTATGCATCACATGTTTATTTACTTTGAATTTAATTAAAATATATTTGTAGTGTGAAAAGGAATTTATTTTGTTTTCATCATAAAGTATCATTATCATATAACATCAAATAGTTAAATTTTGTATTAATAATTTTAAAGCTTAAAAATATTTTTCATATATGAAAAATAGGTTGTTTTTAATTTATTATCTAAAATTTATTTTTGGTCATCTACGTACATGAAAAAAATTTATATTTCAATATAGTATTTGTTAAGTGATGACGTGATAGACAAAGTGTCACGTCATTAATCCTAATCACTAACACATCAGTATCATGTCATTTTTTCTTATTTAAATTATTTTAAAAAAAATTCTCTTCTCCTTCTTCCCCTTATTATCCTTCTTCTCGTTACCAACAACGAAGTAAAGGTGAGTGTGAGTGAGTTAGTCCATAAACTTGAAGACATTTTCTCTCATAACTAGACCTAATCATGAGATTGATGATTTCTCTAAGGTCCTTAACGGCCTTGGGACGCACCAAATCGATGAACAAGTTGTCATCGAGGCTAACGGCGTAGTTGAGGAAGCAGCTTGAGTCAACCTTGTTGAAGCTCTGAAGGGGGAATCATCGATTGTGGCAGCGCCGTTGTGCGAGCCGAACAAGAGCAAAACCCCCCTGATCAAGTTGTAGCGGCTCATTGCGTTGGGGATCGTGTTGCAAATCAACACTTGTCGAATCTCCTCCTTGAGTCACGCCATCTCGAGCTGAATCACGTTCTTGGTGTGGTCCACGATGACTCGGACAGTGCGTCCCTCGACGGAGGACAATGGTGGCGCGATCAAGAGTTGCACGATCGAGAAGAAGGGGAAGGGGAAGGAGAAAATAATTTTTTAAAATGATTTAAATAATAAAAAATGATGTGACATTGATATATTAGTGATTATACTTGATGAGGTGACATTTCATTTATCACATTATCACTTAATAGAATGAGACTAACGACATGTATTACATTAAAACATAAAATTATTTTTTAAGTACGTAAATGACAAAAAGTGAATTTTAGGTAATAAATTGAAAATGAGATATTTTGAGATATGAAAAATATATTTAAGTCTAATTTTAAAAGTTATATATAAAATAATTTCTAATTAGTTTTTAATTTTTTTTAAAAAATTATTATGACAATGTATCATAATTAAACCCATTTATATTTATATATAAATTAATTAACGTATATATTTCTTTAAAACAAATATTTTATACAAAATTAAAACATATAGTTGTCCATTTTATTTTTTTATATCTTTTAGAATTGCATGAGATAAACTAATATAGTTATAAGAATGAGTTGCTGACAAGTTACCTTAGCCATTTTGTTGCCAATGATGCAAAGCATATATTTGTCCCGTAGTGAACCATTAAAATGGAATCTAAATGGGTGTTTAGTGCGTTCTCATTTGAGATACACATTTAATGTAAAATCACATTAAAATAAAAATAACTATTAATTGCGTTGTAGATCTACTACATCTAGTCATGTCCAACGTGTTCCCAGACACATTATACATCACTTTCTATATATGTAACCCTTAAGCTGGAGAATTCTTGAGATGTGAGGATTTTTCTTAATCAGATTATAAATTATTTTTATTACTAATTGCTTAGTTAAGTGAAAAATACGAATTGATTTCTTGAAACCTTAGAATTATAATAAGGAATGAACAATAAACCAAAATATTGCACAGATTAAGGGGAAAATATTGTAAATTTTCATATGAAAATTAAAGTTACTCAAAAGTAGTTATAGTAAAAAATGAAATGAAAGAAGACTCCAAATGAACTTTATTTACATACTCAAAGATTGAAGTGATTAGTTGACATTTATTTGCAATAATAACAGGCACCCTGTTAGGATCAACTGAAGGAAAACATTCAAAATAGGGTTGTTGTTTCTGTTTAAATTGTCAATAGTTGATATACTAATCCCTCCGAACCAACTAAATTAACATTTTATATAACCGTCGACAACAAGCTAGAGTATTTTGCTTAATCTGATAGTAATAACGTATTCAAAAGCCAAGATTTTATCATATAATATTACAATGAGGTTAATATGATGATATATGGACACGATTCAATTTTTGTCTCGGTGTTTCTGCTCAAATTGAAATTTTACTCAAATTACACCTCAATCTTTTTTACACAAATAAGTTGTGCCATCATAATGATCAATTAAGATAGCTACTAAAATTGAGAAAATTTAAAGGAGAACCATATATATATATATATATATATATATATATATATATATATATATATATATATATATATATATATATATATATATATATATCCTGCATTATAATTTTACATATATACAAGGCTTAGAGATAGATATACTAGAAACAACTAATAACTATTTAAACAATGCCATCACAAAACATTAAACACATAGATCAATTAAGTTAAATTGTTCTAACTTAATCAAAGGTCTTGATTTTAAATTCTAAATATGTAACTGCGTTCTAAATATGTAACTGCCTTGAATATTCAGTGAAAGAGCTTTGTTACCATATAGTAGAGGATGCCTACTGTAAGGAGTGAAGAGAATCATTTGACTTGAGGAGGTGCCTGCAAGTAGGGCAAGAAGAGTGAGAGAGTAGCCACTTGTCAATGCAAACCACATGGAAATAGTGATTGCACTTTGGAAGGAACCTTATAGGGTCCCCATCAGAGAACTCAGCCAAGCAAATGACACAAGTACTAGAATTAGGTGAAGAAGATGGAGAAGAGGCAGCAGAAGAGTGTGTAGTGTAAGTTGAGGTTGGCAAAGCCACCATTTCCTTTCTCTTGAGGCCAGAGTTGAGCCTGCGTGAAGCAATCCATTGGCGAGGCTCTGTGAAGACACGACAAGCACATTGTAACATTGTGTTGAGGCCAAGAGCACACACAAAGGCACATAAAATTGCTGCCAAAAGGACCATCCAATCGAATCCACCAACTTGGCCATCACTTATGATGGGGCCAAAGGGGGGTGAGGGAGACTGAGAGAGAGAGGGAGAGGGAGTTTCAGCCATGGTGATGGAGAAGTGATGAGGAAATTATTAAGAAAGTGGGAGACATGGAGAGGACGA
This sequence comes from Glycine max, assembly GCF_000004515.6. NCBI lineage: Eukaryota > Viridiplantae > Streptophyta > Magnoliopsida > Fabales > Fabaceae > Glycine > Glycine max. The sequence continues at coordinate 32,694,660 of NC_038241.2, forward strand.
CACATAGGTACAAAAATAATACACTAATTAATTAGCACCAAGGGAATGTATGTATTGAGGCCAAAGAAAAATATATGAATGCAAATGTAGATACGGTGGTGTGGCATATATGGACATGTCATATATGCATATGCTTACTTGATAATCCACTGCTATCTCTTCCTTTTGTATGTGCGCTTCAAAGGAATAAAAAAGCAAGTCATATATCTTCATTTTGATTCTCCTTCACTCCTGTCATATCATTCTAATTTTCATATATTTTGTGTCACTGTAATCGAGCTATTGTAACTTTTATTAAAGAGTTTAAGACCATCTCCCACAGAAGTTGCTCTTGAATTAGCACCTTTGACTGCAACTCAAAAAGTAATACAACACCGTTGGAGAGAACTCTACTTTTGTCTCATAGAAAGAACGGTTGTTGTGCAAAGAAACTGCATTTGTTTACTTTTAAATGGTCTTACAAAAATTTTAATCGTGTAAAGTACTAAATAATGGAGCTCACATAAGAATTTGTTTGAGTTGGTGCATTGGAGTAAAAACTTATCTGAGTTGTTTGAAATACTAAAAATGATATGGCATTCCGGAAAAATGTGAGAAATCATAAAAAAAAAAAAATTTTTAGCGACCATAAGAGTTATCCCGTTAAAGTTATTCTAATGATAATATATATTGTTGTGTAAAGTGATTTTATATGTCATCCAATAACAATTTATCATATATATATATATATATATATATATATATATATATATATATATATATATATGATAATTATGTTAATTTGTATAATAAATTACTTTAAAAATTAAACTGATTGTGATTTTTGATTGAATGATAGTCATGCAAAATTATTTTACATGCATCAATATTAAACTCTTTATTAAATTAAGTTTTATAAGATTTTTTTTATTATTCTAAATAAGAGGGAAGTAGAGAATTTTAAATAAAATAATTGGTTATATAACAATAGTAATAGATAAGCAGGAAATCATGTGATGTGAATAAATTAATGTATATACATGTGAAAGATAATTTTTATTTTTTAATCTAATTTTTGAATTGAGTTAGGTTAATGATTATAGTTGAGCTGATTAAGTTATTCATATATGTCTAATTTTTGGCATCAAGAGATATATTAGAAATCACACGTTAACTAGAGATATGAGAATATATATATATATATATATATATATATATATATATATATATATATATATATATATATATATATATATTGAGTGAGAAAAAAATATACTTAAGTTTTTTAAAAATAATTTATGATTTTTTATTTCTTTTATTAAAAATGAAATAGAAAAATATTTCCTTGTTTTTATTTTTGCTGCTAAATGTGAATTTTATTTTTGTATGCTTAATCAAATTCTTTAATCTTTTATAAGAACAGTTTTTTTAATTATTTTAGAAAAAATAATTTTATTTATTATTTGTCTTAATTTTTTAAGATTAGTCAATAATTTATACTAACACACCAACCTTTTTTTTGACTCAATAGTAAAAGTTAATTGTGATCGAAGAGGATTTTTTTTGGTACATTTGAAAAAAAAATTGGTACATGATCGCTGAGGAATTTACTTATATGTTATGAATTTACTTTATATAATTATTAGCTTATCACCTAAATTTTTCTTGTGATAATTCTTGTTCTTGATTAAAGCAGAAAAAACCATATTATGAAGAAGTTTTGATGTGATGGAAGTGATAATGATTGAGTCCACTAACGCAGTTATCTCTTTATTTTCCTTTCGAGTTGCCGCTAGTTGTGGGGCAAGAAAAATTTTCGTTTGATTGATATCACTTGTCTTTTAAGATAAAGATACTTTTGGATTTTGGCTTAACCTTTTCTTGGAATCATATTAGAAAAATAATTATATATGACTTTTTCGCCGATATTTTTTACATTTTTTTATATTTATTTCTTTACTACATAATTCATTAAAGTCACTTACATAGACGTTTCATTTTTTCTCTCATTATAACATTAATATGAAATATCAATAGATTTCACAATTATTAGTATATGTTGAAAAATCTGACCATATTTTGTGAATTTTTTATTTTAATTACATTTTCCTTTTTTATTCATAAAGTTTGGATTCTAAATTTTATTTAAAAAACTTGAATCTATTTGGACTACCATTAAGTTAATAGAAGTACATTATGCGAGACATCATAAGAGAACTCAAATAAAATATCAAAAAAATCTACAAATATTTATAGATATGTAATTTTTTGACAAAATTGCTTTGATAAAGAGAGAATTAGGACATCTTTATTTTTCTAGTTTTGTTTATTGAAAAAAAAGTGTATTTTAAATAATTATTAGTACTATTTGTACTTACAATTGTTGACAAAAAAAATATACTTACAATTATCGATAAATACACATTTCTAATAAAACAAAAAATTTGAAAGATGTTTTTTCTATTTACTTTTGCAGAAATTCCATAAACTTAAATAAAATTAAATTTTGTGTACAAATTAAAATATTAGTAATGATTAGTATTTTGTTTACAGAAAAAAATCATATAATTGCATTCATAATAAAAGAGAAAATACATGTTGGAATCAAATTAGAAGCATGTTGACTAATATATAATCTAGACATTCTTGCTAAGACATAATTACATAAGCGACTTAATTAGCTTGTGTGTGAACATACTTAACAAAAAAGTATTAATACTAATACCATTACCATTCTAGTAACAGTATTAGTGTTAAAAATACTATTCCATAAATTGAAACTAGATGATGATTGATGAGTGATGAGTGATAAATGAGTAATAGTTTAAACTATTAGATTGATTATGTTTCTTTGTTGGGCTTTCCAAAACTGAAAAGCCCATGTAGTATATTTGAGAAGGTTTTTCTGTTTTCATTTGCTTTTGGGTTTCTGTTCACTCCCTTGTCTGGCACAAAGCACACAATTACATAATGCACCCCATTATTGCTTAATGCATCTCCAAAATTTTTAATATCCCCTTTTGTCCTCCTTCAAGAAAACCCTAGTCACCATTGACGCACCCAAACACCACCAGCATGTTGTCAACACCAGCCTATACAGTACCACATCACCCTAGCCTCGCGGGCTGGACTCTATTACTCTCCCCATGTCTAGACCAAACTCTTGTGAGCACACAACACAACAACAGAAGGCGAAGAATACGATGATGAAAAATAAAAAAATGATCAACCCTTGATGCTTAATTGGCCTATGAAACTAATTACCAGAAATTTTGTTTGAACACTAACAAATCCGCAATCAAGTCGATTAAAAAATAGAAGATTAGAGAATTAAGAAGGGGTTTAAAATTAAAATCACTAGAAGAGATAGAGAAACTACAATTAGAGGTTGAGGAGGAGGAAGCATGAGAAGACAAAGCTATGTTTCACTATGAACCACTATCAAGATAGTTAGTTTATCCTAACAAAGACCGTAATTTTCATCAGAAACGGAGAAACTCTCCACCTAGATGGCACATGATGTCGTGATTTTACACGTTCTAATTGAAATTTCATGTGATATATAACATTCTCATGACTTGAAATAAAACGAGAATATTAATTTCATTAAATTATAACTCAAATGCGACTTTTGTGTATGTTGTGTTGTGCAGTCTAACATACTAATTTTCTTTGTTTCTGGTTGTCTTTCATTCTTAAATCCTAGGTGAAGGTGACTACCTGACTGGGAAGGCGATGTTTTTAAAATTCAGCAAAAAAAAATAAAATCTGACCGGGAAGGCGTGTTTGAGCAGCAGATGACTCCAGTCAAGTCCCTATCTTGTGAATATATTTTTCTAGAGAAGATTTGAACAGACAAAAATAAATAATATATCATACCTGGTCCACAATCGTACGTGCTTTAGGTTATATTTATCCATTTCAATTTTTCCAAGCATTAAATTACATAACAATACAAAAAAAAAAAAATTATCAAAACCCAGCACCAAAGATTTTACAAAACGAATTGTTTTTTTTATTTTTTTTATTTTTCCCCGTGCAAATTCGAAATATAGCTCGAACCCATTACTTAACGGGTCTTTACGAATACCCTTACTATTCAGGCACAATGATTCCCTTAATATTCATTCTTACAGTGTAAATTTATGAAAACTTAGACTATATTAAGAGAGGAAAAATCAAAACAGTCAACCCCCCATGTGGCATACAAGTCACCAAAAGGGTTGAGCTAGGGGCGGCGCCCTTGCTTGAGTTTTGACTTTCTAAAGTTAACTTGCGTTTATACCTTATATTTTTTGTATTTTCTTAATGATTCAAATAAATTTATTTTGCAGGACTTTTTTTTCTTCTGTTTTTTTAAACCCATAAGTGAAAATTTAACCTGTTGCACGTTCGTATAATGTGATATGAGGAGGTGTCCATGTAACCATCTATATTTATATTGTGTTTGATTTACAAGATAAAAATAAAAAAACATTTATAAAATTATCATAAAAATTATGTTAATTTATGAAAAATATAATAATTAATTTAAGTTAAGATACGAAAATATTTTATTACTAATTATATAATGACATATAAATAAAATATTTGATGTTTTAATTTTTATTATATATTTTATTGTTTATTTAATATTTTTTAAACAATAAATAAAAATAGGATTAAAATAAAAAAATTAATTCACTTTAAATTATATTAAATTGAATTAAATTAAAATTTTAAATTAAACTGATTAAATAAGAAATTAACAAAATTAAAATAATTAAATTAGATAATTTTTTTCTTAAAAAACAACACATCCGTGACATCCCTAACAGTGATTATTTCTCTCTCCTGCTGAAATTTTCATGTAATGAAATGAAGAGGATCTTTCCTCATTTTCTGCCGCACCACACGACACGACACGACACTTGTGTTCAAACCATGACTTGTATGCAACCAAGACACCCCCAAATTAAAGTCACTGTTTCACAATTCAGTTCATACCAACTCATCACTATAAAAATTGCAAGAGCCCCTCTGTCTCTGTAGCCATTCTTTTCCACCACAAGATAAGAAAAAAGAAAAAATGTTTGCAGGGAAAGGGGCTGTTTGGTTCTCCAGAGCGGTGGCGTTGGCAGCAATCGCGGTGGTAGCTTGCGTTGGCCTTACACAGGCCCAACCCGAGGCCAGGTTCAACTGCAACAGCGCGAACATCCCCACGTGTCGCGCGCTCATAAGCTACTCTCACCCGAACACCACCACCCTCGGCGACATCCAAAAGCTCTTCAACGTGAAACACATCCTCGACATCGTGGGAGCGAACAACCTCCCAAGCAACGCCACAAAAACATACGCGGTGGGCCCCAACGAGGTTGTGAAGGTCCCTTTCCCGTGCAGGTGCAGCAACAACACGGGACTCTCGGACCGTGTTCCGCTGTACAGGATCAAGAAGGGGGACACGCTGTACTACATCGCGACGACGACGTTCGCGGGTCTGATGAAGTGGCCGCAGATCCAGGTGGCCAATAACATAGCCAACGCGAATAATATCACCACCGGGGACATGCTTTATATTCCGCTGCCGTGTAGCTGCGACGAGGTGGGTGGGAAGAGTGTGGTGCACTATGCGCATCTTGTGGCGCCGCAGAGCACCGTGGAGGGGATTGCGGAGGAGTTTGGTACCACTCAGCAGATACTGCTCAACCTTAATGGAATTTCTGACCCCAAAAATCTTCAGGCAGGGCAGATTCTCGATGTTCCCCTCCAAGGTACTTACCGCTTTCAACTCAATTCCATTCAATTTCTTTCCTTCTTTCTCAAATGCATACTTTATTATTATAATGAGGCCTTTTTCTTAACCTTTGCAGAAGTAATTATTGAAATGTAGGTAAAATAAATTAATGATAATAATATACTAAAACTAATTTATAAACTTAAGCTTTTTATAAAAGTACTTTTCTTTCATTTTTGGGTTGAATTGTGAATGTATTACTTGCTTGAATCATCTTTTTAAAAAAAACAAATTACTTGGTTGAATGGACTTGCAAATATCTCTCACAAATGACTCTTATAACACAACTTCAAGAAGCATCAGTCTGTCCCTCGTATGCACCTCTAGCAGTACATGTAAATTGTCTAATTTTTCATAACGGTAATTAGACAAGAGGAATTAATTAAAAAAATACAAGTTCAACTACTTAATTTAAAAAACAACTCTTAAACGCCACGTAAAAACAACTCTTTCCCTATATTTTTTCCATTCAACATGATTCTAACGCGTTTCCATGCTATAATTCATCAGGTTAGCCTAATCATAGAGAGATTGGGTATAGAAAGTTTGGATAATTTATATGAAAATTTATCAAATCTCATTATCATCATTCTACGCTCAAAGAAAATAAGCACGCCACCTCCTGCTCCATTATGTGTTTGTCAATGTACCTAGTACCTAATTCAACAAGTCAACAGAAGCTCAGAAAGTTAATCTATTGAAAAGGGTTTTTTTTTTTATTTTTAATAATTGATATTTTGAAAAAATAATACTCGATTGACCAGATTCTTATATATACTAGATTATCTGGTATAAAAGATTTAAAAATCATCTCAAACCTTTTTCTTTTCTTTTCTTTTGCAATTTCTGGATTATTATATAATGATTTTTCAACTTTTCATTTTCAAGAATTTTACCATTCTCAAATAATTAGTTGTTGCTCCTTTAAAAAAGTTACATGTATTCTTTAGTACAATTGGTGCACAATATTCTTCGTGTTAAATTACGACTTCTAATCATAAAAAAAATCTATTATTGTTATATAAAACAAATAAAAAAGACTACTAAAAGGGTGATATAAGAGAATGTAAAATTATTTTAAATCTTTTAATAAAATTATCACCAGTCAGAATATGACTATTTTAAATACCTCTTCTTTGAATAATTCTCAATAAAAAATGTTTGGTTCAATCCAATCCGAGCAGCGTGGAGCTTTGTGTAATAGCCAAGTGACATAGATGATAGATATATATGAATGTGTTGGAGTGATTGAATTTGTTGGTTGTGGCAGCTTGTTCCTCGAATGTGAAAAATGATTCATTGGACTATCCCTTGCTTGTCCCAAATGCTACTTACGCCTATACTGCCCATGAATGCGTCAAATGCAAGTGTGACTCCAGTAACAATTTCATGTGAGTGCCTCCCTTTTTTGTTCACACATGTTAATACTATTATTACCCTTTTAATTTGATTCCTTGTTGGTATTAGTTTTATTGAACATGTATTTGGTTTGTGTTTAGATTACAATGTGAGCCATCCCAACTCAAACCAACCAACTGGTCTGTTTGCCCCTCTATGGAATGCTCAGCCAACGTCTTGATTGGCAAAACCATTTCCTCAGATTCCTGCAATCGCACAACCTGCGCCTATACTGGTTATAGATTCCACAATATCTCTGCAGAAGCTGTAACTGAGAACACTTGTGCTGGTTAGTGACTTAGTGCAAACAATGACTTGAATTTCTTGTTAATTTGTATCAAAATCGAGCGTAAAAATTGGTTCATATGCATATATATATATATATATGGTCAATGACATTACTGACAGACAGCTAATGATATGCTTGGTTGTTTCTGATTGTGTTCAAACAGTGCCGCCGACTCCGAGTGGTTCAGGAGGATCAACTGGTTCTGATTCAGGAGCGTCAAGGAGCACCTTGCAAGGCTTGTTTTGGAGTAATCTTTTCATTGTCATTCACTTTGTCCTCTTTCTTGTCTATGTTTTGTAGTAAAATAGAATACCCTGCACTTCCGCAGCTATTTTTTATAATAGATTAGTCCACTCTGTAATTTGCTGAGTTCAGATAGATTGGTTCGTGTTGTGAGTGTTGCAATAACTGAACCTTTTGTGTTTTTCCTTTGCAATATTTGTATCTTAAATAAATAAATATGTTCCGAAGAATAAGAGTGATGTCTAATCTATTTTAATGTGATTAAAATAGTTCAGATATGCTTTTCCTGATTTGTTTTTCTTTTACGATCTAAGGAACTTGAATTCAGACTCATCCGATAATGCAATATAATATCAATTAGAATCGTACAGTTCCAAAGTGAATCAAACTAGAAACTAGGATTTGCCTAAAAATAAATCATGTGCGGGCTAAATTTTCCATAAATCTTCTGCATCTGTTGCATATTTTTGTTGCTCCTCATTTTTGTTCAGTACGAGATTGGCCGCGTTACGTATCAGAAAATGGTCTGGCAGCAAAAAAAATTTGCAGTTTGGTTCTGTATAACAATCAAATTACCAAATTTTGTCCGGGCACAAATTACTGAAATTTAAACTAGGAAAAGGCAGGGGGAAATATGGAAAATTGATAAGATATTTTTTTATCAGCTTCTTGTAAGTAAAAATAAAAAATAAAATTCGCTGGTTCTTCTAAGAAAGAAAATCTAAATAGTCAACATATTAATGGCATCCGTGTCAGTCCATTATCAGTTTATCACAGTTTGACTACATTGAATTGCACACTTTTGACTTGAGTGTGTTGATCACAGTTAACCATAATGGAGTGGAGACTTACCTAATATCAAGTTGCTCTTGTTTGAAGTCTTTTTTTCCATTATTATTACCATTTAGTCTCTTACCTTACATTAAGTGTTAGGTGAATATGTTGCCTCAGCGAAACGCTTGATGGGAGGACCTTTAGCTGTCTTTGTTGTTCTTTCTTTCACTATCTATCTTCCCATTCCCCACAACCACAACACAAGCACCATGGCCAAAGGCATTGGCTGTTGCTGTCACACCATCAGAATTATGTTAAACTATAAAAATAATTTTGAACCACTAAGATGGCGGCTCCTCACATGTTGATTCCTTCTGAAGAACTTTTACTCTTAATAAACTAAAATTGAATATGATTGAATATAAATAAAGCATTACGTTTTCCCACTACATAATTGTGGTTGTTCCAAATTTTACGCTATTATTATTATTATTATTATTATTATTATATGGATTTATATTATAAATTTTTGTTTTGTACATTAAGATGATTTTTTATATTGACCACATATAAATTCATCAACTAATTATAATTATAAACTAAAAGGTTTATGAGATTATGACTAAAGTACTATCCATCTCTTTTTCTATCTCACGTGTGAAAACGATGGTTGCTGGTGTGGCAGTTCAATCCCTACTGTCTGGGCCATTTGACCAATAACAGATTTTTTTCAAAGCTTAGTAGTGGTCACATATAATGTGAATCCACCTCGATCTACATAATCATGGTTTCAATTCCAGCAATTATTTATGGCACACCTACTAGATTATGCTCATCTTCAAGAAAAATTACGACAATTTGATCTCTTATTCTTCATATCTTTTATTATGGTGATAAGTGAAAAATTTTATTATGGTAATTTTGAAAAGGTGATAAATGAAGAATTTTATTACAGTATTAAGGATAAAAATAAAAAATGATAATAATAATCTATAAGTTATAAACTCTAACACCATAAAAATACCACAAGCTATTAAGATGAATTCATTTATCAAGTATCTGTATTTTATTCAACAACATTATAATATATGCTGGTCAAATAAAATATAAATGAGTTGAAATAACTTGCCAAAAGACTCGATCTCACTGTTCATTACCAGAAAATAAAATTTATCAGAAATATCCTTTGGAGCATAACCACCTCTTATGGCCAGCACATTCTTTTCAACAGATTAGAGAATCCAATTAGCTAAAACTCTGATCTGGCTGCCCTTCCATTAGTCTGCACCAATGACCAAACAAGTGATGAAGATTTTCAGGGACAAAAGTTGCAAGTAAACTTGCAACCCATTTCCAAATAAAAGAACTAAATATTTTCATTGGAAAATACTAAACACCCCTTCAAAACTAGATTATTGACAAAATCAGATCCATCATCCATACCTATCCGTATGTGCTTCCAACCTCATGACTTTGTATGCACCTATGTTTTCTCAAAATAGTAACATCATATGCAGTTTTACTTCTATTTACTTCAGCTTTAGAAGTGGCCATAAATATCTCTTATAAAGCGAATTAAATCATACTGCTCTCCAGCAGAAATCTATCCAGGAATGACCTAAATAGAAACCAATGAACCTTAAACCCAGACTCAGTCCTTTATCTGGTTAAAAGAATTTGTATTTGTTTGGACATTCCTATTATCACAAACAATCTTCACCTTGTCCTCTGTTTCCAACAAAACTCCACATACCAACTCTTATTGGCCATTTACATTCCCACATATACTAATGCAGACTGAACCATCATGTATCTCCTCCCCTTTCAAGCAACAACTTGTGGATTTTGTTTCAACTTGTATGGTTCAATTTGTATACGGTTAGGCTCCAAAATCACATCGAATGAGGACCAACCACTTAACCTTAAATCACTCATGTTAATTCCCCCCCACCCACATAATTTATAACCACTATACTTGTTCCAGAAGAAAATTACAACCAAGAAAGTCTACTTATTGAGGGTCCAATATTTCTGTTTGTTATGGTTTGTATACTAAAAACCTTTCAGTGAGCGATTTCAGCTGCAATAAGCTATAAAATTGAAGAGAAAGTTATCGGAAAACTTCTGAAACTATTACTATTATTTAATACATTAATTAATGAGTACAAATACAATCACTCTGTCTTCTTTCTTATTGTTCAACTTTGAAGGAGACGAACCCTTTAGCTTCTTTCTCACTCTCCACAACAACAACATTATCTGACACATTGGTCATAGAAAGTGCTACAAATTTAGCCTCATCTTGAGCATAAAATGAATATTGAAAATGACTAATCCTATTAGGAAACACCAAAACTGATGAAAAATCAGCCACCCACTTCGTGCCATTTCCGCTCGCAGTTAACTTCCCAACTGTTGATCTCAAGCTCATGCCATTCACATTGTTGCGATCAATCACCACTTGTTCAATGCTACTAAATTCTCCATCTAGTTTTACAATAGGAACCTTCTTATTGGGGTCACCATTAAACATATTATCAACTATATTTAGGCCAAAAATTTGACCTTTAATAGACTTCAATACAATATTAGCATCCCCTAGAAACAACCCATTAGTGACATGAACTTGCACAGGATCTTCCATGACTATTCCAGTGTAATCCAGATAACAGTTATCAATTCTAGTTAGTGAATTACCTGCCAATTTCACTAATATGCCTATGCCACCAAAATATGTTGCCTTGTTATAACAATGCACCCCAGTTAGAATGTTGGCTTGACCCCTTAGCACAACACCAATTGCTGCTGAGAAAATTGCAACATCTGTGACTGCATTGTCATTACTAGCAAGATCAATGGCAACCCCAGAGAAGTCCTTTTCGCCTTTATCTCCGCCAACGGTGGAGTGTTGCCCAAGAAAACAACTTGATATGAAGGTCTCATGTCCTTGCTGGACCAGAATTCCTTCTGTGGTGAAATGAAGGAAGAAACAATTGTTGATCCGGGTTCTAGCCGAATCAACGATGAATATCCCTCCTCCTCTGTAGGATGAATCGAAAAGGATGTCCCGAAACGTTATGTCTTCATAGTAAATTGCATTGTTTTGAGCTTTGATGCTTTTGAAGACATCAGCGTTCAGAGATTCTTTTGTCTCAAGTTTCCCGGAATTTGATGACCATAACTCAATTAGATGCCGATCACCAGGAAATGTATCAGATGCTCTTAACGTTCCTCCTTTTACCTAATGAAACATACTTTTTGTGGAAGTTCAGAATATATAAAGTGGATATGTGCGGTTAAGATTCAAAAAATTGCATAGTAATGCTCAGGAATAATGAATTAGCAACAAAAAAAAAATGCTAGCAACATACTATTGATTGGCATTTCTCTTTGTGAAGAATGCTAGCAATCCACTCTTTCCAGTACGTTCTATTTATTGATAACACGCTCTATTATAAGTTATGTTTGCTTTCAGCAAAAGCAAACATGAGTTATGTTGTAGATTTGTAGTTGCGTTTTATGAAAGTAATCATCGTTGGAAAAAAAAAGTTGTGTATAATCTATCATAATGTCGTTCCAAAAATGTTCAGCCAACATATTCAATTACATTATATTGGTTGTAGCTCACATCGACAACACAAAATTAGAATATTACATTACATTAGATTTTGATTATTCTTGAGGGTATGGCTGTAGCTTTCTAGGGTCGTTCCCTCTATTTGTCTATCAAAAAAGATTAATTTTAATATGGTAAAGATTGGTAGTATACATGAAGAATTGTCACAGACTCGTGCGTTAGGTACATCCCAAACCCTAAAATTCAAATATCAAAGGCTTTAAAAATTTGTCAGTGATTCATGTTGTTTCTTTTAATGATGATAGAAATAAGACTAAGATGGAGCATATGGTGATACGTATATTTCTTGAGAAATCCTTGTATATATTGGGAGTATCATGTGCGGTCTACTTAAATATGATAACTAAACAGAGTACTAATATAATATTAATCTGTTCTTGTAATGAAAGCTTTAAAAGGAACCGTAGCAAAAAATTGTTACAAACTTTGATGGTACTTAGAGTAGTACAGAAACATCTTTTAGAGAATTTGTTATTGTCGATAGGAAGTAGAAATAGATAATTTATGGCACCTTTAACACTAGATGAATTCAAAAGTGCATCAAAGAGAGACTCCATTTTTTTAATACAATTATTTAAATATCTAACTTCTAATGAATAATTATTTAATAAATAATAAGTTTAACAAAAATAATTATTATTAATTTTAATGTATAAAACTCAAGATATAATCCATTATTAAAAGAAAATTAAATAAATATTAACTCAAAAACTTATTTTTTTCATATATTTTTATACTTATTTTTTAATTTCAATTTTTTTTCTTATATATAGATAAATGATCAATTTTTTTCTTATATATATATAAATGATCTAGTTTTTTTTTTCTTAATTTTTTTACAGTAAGCACCGATCCAGTTGAAGCAACTGAACTTGGGGATAGAAATCTTTGGCCATGTGCTTTTGCAATTATAGCCTAGAAATCATTAGATCATTAAGATTAAATATTGTTAAATACTAAAATTTAAATTTGAACCCTCGAAAATGTCTCTTATAATAGTACCTTTTACATTTTTCCTTTTTTCTCGTGCGAAAAGTGGGTGTCATATTTATTTTTATTCATTATTTTCGGTTATAATTTTGTTTATACTTAAAATTATATTTTAAAATAAAATAAAATAATAAAATAAAAATACAGTATATAATTTATTTTCAATACTTAAAAAATAAAAACAAAATGAAAATTTTATAATTAAAAATAAAAATACTTTTTTTAAAATAAAATATAAAATTTCCTCAACTTTTTATTTCAGCGTTTACTACTACAATTTTAGGATTTTTTTGCAAAAGACAACACATCTTTTCACTTTTTCTAGCAAAAATTCATTCTTCATACATCATCTATTTGTTTTTATATATATATAATTTTAATCTTCTTTCAGAATAGCATAATAAGAGTACGACTTGTAAGAGAAAAATAAGAAAAAACGTTACACAAAGTCAAAGACGTGTCATTACTTTCGCGTTTGTCGTGGAAAAATCACTGTAAATTAATGTAATGCTTATGACATATTGACATCTGGTTCGTGTCTTTTAATTTAAACTTTTTAAAATAAAAAAAATTAAGAAAATTTATATAATTAGCGGTGATAATCAGTAGGAGACATTAATTTTAACATGTAATATGATTTAATAAATTTAACAACTAGTACAATTAAATTCATTAAAAACCAAATTATTAATTAACATTGTAAAATTATTTATAAATAGTTAATGATAGATACAAATTAAAGTTTAATTATAATATTTGTCTCATATTAAAACATAAATGAATTTAATTGAATAAATCTCATTTATTAAGTAACTATACAGATATATAATTACCTACATATATAACATCGTACAAGTTAATGTTACTATTCAACACATGTTTTATTAAATTTGTTTTCGAAAAATAATAATTTAGATTTCAATTTTTACAAAATTTGATAAAAATAAGCTAACATTTTTATAAAAATAAATAAATCAACCATACAGTTAATTTAGATTATAATGAATCACTTTTTTTATTGATAAGAATAGAAGATAAATATCGAAAGTATATAATAATTCATTCAACCAACCAAATAAGTTATACCCACCATATATTAATGGATCACTTTAGTTAGAACTTAGAATTAAAAAAAATTAAACATATCACATTAAATGAAGTTGATTTTTTTTATGAATGCATAAACAATATTTAACGAACTCGCATTGTATTAAGTCAATTTTTAATTTTTTTTCAAAAGAGTAATTTCAAGAATGCATAAAAGTAAAAAAAAAATATAAGTAATTTGTATATAATTATATTTATAAAAGAACATTTTTATTTTGAAAGTTTATTATTAGTATAAAATTTTCTATAGAAACTACTTACAATAACTTATCAAATAATTAAGAATCGGATTTTTTTTATTTAAGATATATTATTGTCATAATTTTTACAGTAATGATTTATAAAAAAAAAATACCAACTTAACAATGTAAGAATATTCACACTAACTATTCATAAATTTTTATTTTTTTTAAAAAAACAACCACTCTAAAATAAATTAAAATAATATTTTTGAATATAACAATGATTTTTTAAAAGAAGAAGCCGGAACTGCAGGTTCGTTTGCAGAGAAGAAAAAAAAGAAGTATAAAATAAGATAGTATTTATATTTTTACACTATTTGAATTTGATTTCTTTGTATTCTATGGAATGTAACAAAAGAGAGGAAAAGGAATACTAACCACAAGATTGGCACCACCAGATGAAGGGAATGAAATGGGTTTGCTGATTTTGTAGTTTCCACCTTCCAAATCAATCACAACTCCTCCAAGGTCATTCACTCCTCCAACAAACTCAACACCTTTCTGTAACGCAAAAGCATCTTCAACAGCTTTCAAAATGCCATCACTGCTCTCTTCATTCCCTGTTGGGTCTGCACCATATTCACTCACGTACAGCACCCTCCCACTCTAATTAACACTCATCAAAATATCAAAATAGTTAATGAAATCAGTGGGAAAATATGCAATGTGCATGTACCTTAGCCTTACCTTCTTTGTTTCTGATGAAGAAGCAGGTGCTGATAACTTTTGAATCTTTTCATGAACTTTGGTCTTGAATTCTGACAGCTTTTTCTCTTTGTTGAAAGTGAAACATGTGGTTGCTTCTAGTTCTGCCACCACAAATAATAATAAGACAAAATACACCGCTGAGAATCTCATTCTTGACACAATTTTGAAATGGATTAATTTTTGCTTTAATTTCATAAGCAGAAGAACAGAACTGAGTGAATTTCTTCTAGTTCTAGAGGAGACTAGTTGGTGGGCACAAGCACGATGACTTTTGTGTGTGTGTGTGTTTATGAAGGAGGTCACCTGAAAAAGGGAAAGGGCATGTTGGGTCATTGAATTGGTGGGTTCATCCCTTATAAATGTTAGCCTTAAAGAAGACACGGAAAGCGAAGGTAATTCTGGACTTTTATGTATGTTTTGTGCACCCAATGATACTAATGAAAGAACTAGAAAGGAAACAAGTATGCTGGAAAGAATATATATATATATTTTTTAAACGTTCAGATTGAAAGAAATAAGAGAAAGACAGAACAATTTTTTTTCCACTCGTTTGTTTGGATAGAAAATAAAGAGAATGAAAACGAATTTTTGTAAAGACATATTTGCCCTTGATAATAATATCAACATTAATATTATATATTATCATAAATAAAATTTAATATAATGTTTTGAATAAAAAGCTAAAAAGAAATAGTATCTCACGAAAAATAACTTGTTTCGAGAATTGCACCTATAAGCTAGATTAAGGAAAACTATTTTCTTAAAATATAAAGATCTAAAATGGAACAAAGCATTTTGGTTTGTTAACAAGGTTAATATAGTAAATTCAAGCAATAATGCTCTTTCTCTTTTGTTTTCCTTTCATTGGAGAAGAGATTTTATTTTTAAGTAAGTCTCACGTTTATTTTTCTTTCTTTTCCGATTCTCTCCCTATTATTTGAATAATGTAAAATTATCTTTTCTTTTCTACTTCTCTCCTCTTATTTGAATTAAAAAATAAATAAAAAAGATAGAAAAATGGGAAGGAAAGAAGTTATGTTAGAAAGTAACTTCCATTCTTATGAAAATATAATGGAGTGTTTATTTACACTTTTATTTCTTGTTTCTATTTTTTGTTTTTATTTTTTAATTACAAAATTACCACCTTATTTTTAATGTGTTTCTTGTTTTTAAAGTTTGTACACAAAATAGATAAAAAAAAAATGTTTTCAATGTTTCAAGAATACATAAAAGATTCTAGTAACAATTGATTGAATTTCTTTGAAGTTACTTCTCACCATCAATACAAGACCTTTACCCTAAAACTTTGTTATATTTGATGGCTTAAACATAAAAGATCAAACAGCCCAAGATGATTTCATCATCCTATAAGAAACATAGATAGAAAAAAATAAAAAATTAGAAAATTAAATGAAATAAAAAATTTCAAGTCCGAATAGAACCGAACTTTAGCCTCAATTAGTTTTGCCTAAAGCAAATAAAAAGAAACGTCGTAAAAGCTATAAAATTCCAAGAAGCAAAGGCAGTATATATTCTTCAATGTTGGCTGCAGATTCGATTAGCTTTATTTAGAAAAGAAAAAAAAATTCCAATTCTCCTTTTTTTTTTCTTTCCAAAAGTACTTTTTCTCCGTAAAGTTTCACGGTATGTTTTAACAAAGATATAAGTGTTATTTATTTATTTTTAAAAAATATTAGAAATACACCTTCTAACACATTAATATAAGCAAAAGTTTTATTAACAAGAAATGTCTAACGCTCTTTGTATTTGGTTGTTAAAATTTATTAAAAATCATAAAATTTTATGAATCTTAAGTCATATTTAATGAATTTCTTTTTTAATTTTATAATTTTTAATAAATTTCAATCAATAGAATACTATATAAAGATTACATTAGAAAATATATTCCTAATACTCTTCTTTATTTTTTGAAAATAAATATGTTTAAACAGTCTTTTAACTTTAAAAATTAATATTAAAAAAAAGTAAACTAAACAAATATGTGTATTTTTTTTTACCTTTTTAGATTATTATCAAATTTAAGTTATTTAGAAGGAACTTGTGTCGGTTAGATTTCTCGGTTTCCCTATTGTACCTAAAAGGCAAGGTTGTGTATTTGGTCAATTTGATGCACAATACTGTAAGGCATGAGATGTGATCATGTGAACCCAGGGTAGAGCCAACTTTTTCTTTTGATTTAAGGATTAAACAATAGAACCTTGCTTTCTGAGACCAAAATAAGCAAAGAAATGATTTAAACATTATTCAAAACTTACACCAAGTTTGTTGTATTCTTGCACATTGTTTGATCAAGTAATAATATACAGATGACCCTTTATTACATAACTTCTATTAAATGTGTTGTAAAATTAATATAAATATTCACATGACTTGATTGCAAGGATGTAAAGAAATTAATTTTAATCTTGTGACTGAAAATTCTGGAAGACATCAAAGCTCAATTTTTTGTGAACAGTGCTCTATTCTTATAACAAAATTGCAAGCGCCCAACTGACAATTGATTTTTGGAAGACATCTTGACGACTTAAGTAACGATAAAGGAATAACAAATTTTGATAAAAATAAAAACTTCAGGCCTTCTCTACCATTTTCTCTTTTAATGAATGTAAGTAATTGAATTCAAGCTCTATTCTCTTGGTTTTCATGGAGAATTTTTTTTATATCTCTGTGTACACTAGATTGTGAATCTTAATTAATCTACTCAAGTAGTAGCTTCACTAAACTGATGCATGGTGAATATCAAGTGCTATCCTCAAGAGCACCAAAAAGGAAATAAAAAATGATAACTGTCTTTTATGAATGGGAAAAAGAACATTGCACACACAAGTGCAACTCCAATGCCTTGGCATTCTACTTCACAATGTTTGAGTACTGGACCAGTTTGCTTGGGCAAGAAAGGATCAATTCTGACCCAAATCAAAGAGAAAATTGATGCTAGAAGAATTGACCAAAGAACAACAATAGTAGGAGTCCTGTTTTGCCTTCCCATGAGACCTTTGAGGAAAGGATATAGGTGGACAATGACCCAAAAGGCAAAGAATAGCTTCCCAAACAAAGGACCCCACGAACCATAGCCATTGTTAATGGCATCAGAGACTCCAGCCACAACTCCCACCATATTCAAGATTATAAGAGTGGTTGGTGGGATGAGAAGTGTTGTCCACTTGAACAGATACAACTCTTCAAATTCAGTATCATATGTTGCTCTGGCTGTGACAGTGAAATTGGCGTCCACTCCTCCAAGAACCTTAAGGAGACCTTGGAATACGACGAAAAGGTGTGCAGAAACACCTCCAATGACCCAAAATTGTTCATTGCGCCACAAGTCTTCAATGCTAACCCCACTCCACCTAAGCTCTAGGACACTAGTTACAATGATGGAGATGAATAGAGCCATGAACCATACACTAGCAAGGTTGGTCAACTGCATCGAGTAAAACTTGTCAGCAAGGGATAAAACTAATATAAACACTAGCGATGAAAGTGATCAAAACTAAGGAAAACAAATCATTTTGGACAAAACTTTGATACAATTTTATAGGTGTTGTTTTTGTTATCCAACATTGGAGTTTCACCTAAGTATCAGCGGTTCTGCGTAATAAAAATTTATTACGTAGATTATCAAGGTACGTAAAACTCTAATTTTGATTATAGAACAGTACAGAAGTACCTAAAGAACTGTGTATAACTTTCTTCCAATTATTTATCTTAGTAAAGTGATAAAAAAAAAGTAAGTAATAATTGTGTACTTATAGTAGGGATGATGAACTTTCCAGTAAGAAGGCACACTGCCGAAATTGTGCAGTATACAAGTAGAGTGATGGAAGTGAGTGGATAAACAATGGTATTAGTATAAGCCAACCTCTCTAGCCATTTCAGCTTTCCTCCATAGCCATACCACAATGGACAATGGTGACTAAGGCAAATTTCAACAGAACCAAGAGCCCATCTCAGAACTTGGTGTAACCTATCTGATAGATTTATTGGGGCAAATCCCTTGAAAGCTGGTCTCTTTGGCATGTAGTATGCTGATTTCCATCCTCTACAATGCATTTTGAACCCTGTTAAAATATCTTCTGTGACTGAGCCATAAATCCATCCAATCTGCATGGAAACAAATTTGTTAAGACGACTTGAATATTTTTTTTTTTTTTAAGTGCATGGCTTTTTGGAGCAAATGAATACCTAATCTGAGTCAAATGTAGCACCAAGCAAATCCAAATGTTCCTTCATCTTAAAAGTTTAGGCTCATTGTAATTAATGAGATTGATTACCTCTTTGCCCCATTCAGTCTTTTCTTCATAGCCACAGCTTATAACATGAATAGCTTCCTTGATAAGTGATTGGCTATTGGTGCCTTCAGGAAGTCCACCATTTTCCATCAGAGTGGAAGCAATGAAAACTGGTGACTGTCCGAATCGTTTCTCAAATTGTTTCTGGGACATGAGGGATGATTTCTCTATCCCATCATAGCCTTCAAGCCCTTCTTCAATCTCTTCAAAATCAAACATGGACTCAGACCCTCTCCTAACATAATTCTTCCCCATCATTTTCTTCTTCTTGCTGTATAATCTACTAAATAGACCCCCTCCTCCTCCTCCTGATTTCTTCTTTGACTTGGATTTCCTTGATCCACCACAACAACAGCAACTCCATGAAGGGCAGCAGTCACAAGTCATCTTTGGCCTTTTCTCAGATACTGGTGGATCATATCCATATAATGCCTGCCTATTAAACACACATCCAGTACCGACATAAACCGGACCTTGAATCCCATCAAGGGCTTTCAGATTGATCTGGCATGAAAGCAACATTGAAAACACGCATTAAAGGTCAGTGCAATGCTGTTTGCACATATTATGATATAGTTTAGGTGAGTGGCACTTACATCAAAGAACACAAAGTTCCGATTAGCATATCTATCATGCCGATCAATACCATCGAATCTTTGCGGAAATTGGACATAACAGAGCTTATTCCCTAGTTGGGGGTCCATCAGAAAGCACATGGCCTCTCGGATAGCCTTGCTGTTGTTGATGTAATGGCCACTGTCCAGATTTAACATGAAATGTGCATTTGAAAGCACAGCAGAAACTCGAACCTGTTAAGTATAGACAGCAAAGAAAGAGTTATAGACAGGTTTTCTAATATCATAGTCATGCATGAAAAAACCAACATAATGTCAAGATTTTGGACCTACCAAAGCATTCATAGCACCAGCTTTCTTGTGGTGGTTATAGCCAGGACGCTTTTCACGTGAAATATACACAAGTCGTGGCAGTTCCTTGCCTTCTACGTCCAATGCACCACCACTTCCTAAATATACCTGCAAAGGTAAGTCCATGAGCCACATCACCAGAGAACCAGCTATTCCAATCATTAGTTCATTTGTTTATGTTACACTCTTAGGAAAGAAAAATAGTAATGCATGAAGAGGTGCCTAATTTAATAGATATTCAAGTGTTCCTATTATGTTTTGTTTGTTCCTTCATTATAAGATAATAGAGAGTACACAAAACAATAACTAACTAGAGGATTTGAATCATAGCCAAACCTGAATCATTCCTGGATGATCACGAGTGTTGTTCCCAGACCAAGGGGTGCCATCCTGCATTACCCAACCCTCGTCTGGTTTCTTCTGTGCTTTTTCCACTAAGGCATTAATTTTCACTTTAAATTCTTCATATACTCTTTGCAGTGGAGCAAAAACAAAAGAATAGCTATAAATATAAATGAAGTAACAAAATACGATAAACTATTACAGCGTCTAGGATCCATGGTCCTGGTTAATTTCTACATGACATGTAATCAACTTTTTTAATTTACAAAAGAGTTAACAAAATTCAGTTACGTGTCACGTGGAGTGGAGATTATCCTAGACCATAATAGTTCCAAATCATGTAATAGTTCCTAGATCACGTGTTTATCTCTTATAGTAAACTTAAATAAGTTGTTAATAAGTTTTTCAAGACAAACCCTATATTGATTATATGTTATGGCTCCAAAATGTGCTTTCCTTATCTGGTGGGGTGGTTTGAATTCTTTTTACTGTCTTGGAAATGTGAACACATATTTGTTGGCCCAGGTGGTGGTAGTTTCCTTATCTCATGAGTAAAAATTTAAAAAACAATCATATTACGAAAAAGTAAAAGACTAGCTGCGTTTGCCGGGAGTCGAACCCGGGTCTATTGCTTGGAAGGCAATTATCCTAACCGTTGGACTACAAACGCTTTGATGTTGTTAATCACTTCAAAAATATAGATCTATCTAAAACACGTTTAACTATAACTCAAATTTATGCAACACATGTATTTATGAAATATATGATGTCTATTCTATAATTATATCATTAATTATTTAAATTTTATTATTAATAGTATTAAATATTATTATTTAAACTAATGTATTTCTATAAAATAGAATATTAGTAAAATACTAAATCACTCTCCAGTGTCATAAAATTTGCTTGACATTCATTTGTTCGTTTAAAGATTAACAATATCAAATAAACAGTGAAAATAACGTTAAAATAGTTATCCTATCAAATAACTATATATCAAAATAAAGATTTTTTTATATCTTAATATTTCGAAGAATAATTAGTTGATAACACAAATATTTGAAGGACCAAATTAATGTCATATGAACCAAAAGAATAAAGTAATAATTTGATTTTAAAAAATAAAGTGTTAAAATTTGAGTTACACGCACATGATTGATTTTTTTTTTTTAAAAGGCATTAATATGATTTATTAACAAAATAAATTGCATTATATTTTTCACATTATTAATATGATTGATTAACAACATAAGTTTTTTTCCCTACCTTCATAAAGTAATTAATTCATAACATATACTGTAAACTTTGAAATCTTAAAAAAGATTCAAGTGAAAAAAACGAAAAGTTAATAATATAAAAATAAACACAAGCAATAAATTAAACAATTTAGTCGATGAAAACTCAGATTGGCGAGCCCTATACGGCAGGTCATGTGTGCTCTCTGTTCAATTTTTTTAAAAAAGAAAAATGATAATTAAAAAGATGGCATGACGTGGAATTGGTTGGTCAACTTGGCAAGTTGATATGATCAATAATCAAAATTGCCTTATGTCCATAATGTTTTAGAAAAACCCCATTTTGATATTTAGTTTTTAAATGTACACCAGTTTGACCAATCAGCCTGAGCAACTATAATTCAGACTCCCAAAGTTATTTTTCCTCTTCTATCGTTATCGTTGACTACTAATTTTAAACACCCCTTCTTATTGATTTTGGTACTAAAATTTTTAATTTTTTTCCCCGAAATTTCAATGTTAATAATTTTAAAGCCAATTCAATTTAAAACTGAAGTATAAATCTCATAAGAGAAGTGATTTTATATAAAATAGATGAGTGGCAATTACAGGACAGGAGAGTAATATAAGTAACTATTTCCAGCTTGGTCAGCGTTACACAACACATGTCAAATGCTAATTTGAATGTCTAAGATTGGGAGATCCTAACGATGAATTTCTACTATGAAAAATGACTACTTGCTTATTACATCTACTGCACGCATGCAACATGAAAGTGATCAATCAGTGAGTGTTTTAAGACAATTCAATAACTGATCATCCTTATTGACAATGTCAGATATGAAGAAATAGGAAAATGTACACACTTCTGAGTTCAGGCATGTCTGATGAACTCTCCATCTACAGCAAGAATTCCCTAAGGCACCTATGCATTTTCACTATTTAATTAGAGTGAACAACAAAAAGACAAACTCAGGAGTCTGTTACATGCTGCTCTCTAGAAAACGAGCAAAGCTAAGGTACTTGGGCTCCCACCCAACTACCTGGCTGGTTCTTGTGTTATTTAATCTCTTTCCAAGAGGGCCATCAGTTCCTGTAAATGCAAATGCAAAGGCAAAGATAGAAATCAAAGGAAATATATAAACTACACAGGTAGGTAAACATGATAAAGTAATGATAGTATTATTTCCATATTGTTTTACTATGATAGAACTCACCAGTAAACTTGTCAAATTTTTTACTGAATTTCCCACTTTTATTAACCAGATCCATCATTTCTTGCCTGAAAACACATCAGCAGTGTGAGTGTGAGAATGTTTCTTTTAACCAAAAAGTGAAAGAAAAAAAAATCATGACAGTCTGATTGACTGGCAGAAACATCCTGCAAGAATAATCAAGAATAATTTGACAAGTTAAAGAGAAAGCAGCCAACCTAGACAAAGGATGATTATCACAACCCAAGAAAATCTGTCCACGGAAGTTTTTCTTCAAGATTGCAACTGAGAGGGAAGCTGCATCCTGGTGTGGAAGCATGTCAAAATGAGCACCAATTTTATCCCCATCATAAGCACCACTACTAAATACATTAAAGAATGTAAATTGTACTAGAAAAGTATCAAAAGCTTATTAAAAGGAAGATGTGTCTCAGCATGAAATACAAACATCATAAAAAATTGGCAAGTAGGATTAAAATTGACAAAGCAAATAGAGGGGACAACCTCAACTAGAATATATTAGCCAAAGGTTTCTATGGAAGATTCTCAGATAATGTGATCATTGTGAACATTTTTTCATTTTTCAAAAGGGTTGACTAGTTTCATTGAGCCAAGCATTTTATATTTAACATTTGCTTAAAACCAAGCAGGCTATCACTTATAATTATAAATAAATAAAAAAAGCTCAAAACAGTTCATGAACCAAAACTAGAACATTCAACAAGCTACAGTAGACTTGATAAGAATGCTCATGTTGAGAGATAAGTCTACTGAGCTACAGTCAAAGTAACACTTTCGACTTTTTCTAGAAATTCCTAGAAGTACGTGATGGGCAAGCTCAAGAGTAAAATTAAGACAATTTAAGCCACAAAACATTGACAACATTACACTAGGTTGCAACCATATCCAACAACTATTTTTATAATGTTATGGGTTTTGTGAGTGAATTGTAACTCGGAGGATTTGAGGTAAACATTCCTAACACCTAGCCTGTAGAGGCTACAGTAGATTAAAATAATATTATTCGACAAATGAAAATCCCAATAGATGATTGGGAATGGATGTAGGTCCCAATTTTGGCCAAAGTAGCACAGAAAAAACTCAAAGAAGTGTTTACACCACTTACTGTAACTGCTGCTTATATTCCAATGCTTATATTTTAGATAATGCTTTAATCCCATGATTGTTTTTGCTTAGAAAAGAGAGGGTAAAAAAGCCAAAAGCTCCCTTTTCAATATTCATAAGCTTTTCCAAACACAAGTTTGCCTCTCTGCATCATAGTTGTTTTCATTCACGCTCAGTTTCACCCAATTCAGCAATCTGCATGTGTCATGTTCTGTTTTATGATTTAAATATATGTAAACCACGAAATGGATGTAATCTGTTTCCTATTGTGATTGATTTCCTGAAGAAATTAGAAAACTAGGCTGACTGAAGTTATACTTCGACAGTTCAATGATATTAAACAGAAGTAATAGGAAAAATAAGGAAAGTAAATACAGAAATAACTAAAGATGAAAGGGCACTCTGACCTCATAATGTATAAGATTCAGGATGTGATCAGGACGACTATCAACAACACCCTTTTCCAAGAAATAATTGTGTGCACCTCTATCTGCTTTGTAAAATTGGTCAAGGTTGCTATTAAATAAAAGCATAGTGGCAATGATCACTCAGGTTAAAACAATTTTTGGTGATCCTAATAATTTGAATCCAACCAAGGATATATATAGTCCCGCCAATCTCACAACACAGCCACCAAACTCCAGTACCACATTTTCAGCTTTTAGAAGGACATCAACTCTGGGGCTCCTCCCAATAGGCACAACCGGAGAATCCTAAAGTGAAGTATATCCCATCAGGATAAATCAACAAACATCTAAACCACATAGAAAGGGAAACTCTGACACTATCAGTTGACCAATGTGAACAAGATACATAGGAATAGAAATGAAGTAATTGCATGTGTGCAATAAAAACAATTTGCATATTATACTATTATTTGGAAAAAAGAAGTCTGTATCTTGGGGTAGACTGGAATTATCTCCTTAATTTAAATCAAAACAGAGAGAACAACAAAAAAAATATGGCAATTTGGATGCATGACCCACCTCATCACATGGTCCATTATCATTACAATCATATGGAGCACTGCTTGATGTAAATAAGAAAGAACCTTCACCGTTCCAGCTTAATGCAGCTAGCCTGATTAGTTGGCAATCCACATCAATACATGAGTTCATAAGAAAACTACTACACTATCACAAATTTTCCTTTCATTAAGCCAATATCATTTTTCTCTAACTACATTGTAATTTGTAAATGAACTATGAAGCAGTTATAGAAAATCCAAGTTGATTTGACCAACCAATTCAATATTACTACAGGAACATGATGTAAACAATCAAGCCGAATACTCAAAATGGTAGATATGAGATTGGATGCCCTTGTCCATCCTCTGAACAGGATCGATGTAAACATGAAATCAATCAGTCAACTTGTTCATCAATGTAGTACAATGATATAAATGAAGTAGCGTTCTGTGTTCATTCATGTGATTTTTAGATATAGTACAATGATCATATTAAAAAGATTCACATTGAAAATACAGATTCATGTGCTTAAATTTTATCCATGATATTCAAAAGGAAACATCAAAACCACATATCATATATCAGCACAAAAACAACTTGTAGGAGTTTATAAGACTGATTTCAGAGTAAAGAATACTCAAGAGGTGATCCATTATCCAGTACAACGGTGTGCATTAGCACAACACAAATTGATCAACTAAAAGCCTAGAAATAGCCAAGTCTAGGAACAAATTCATTAGCATGTTTCCATACATACCCTTAAAATTTCTCACCTAATATTACCAGCATAGTCTGGGGTACGAGAGGGTGGAGCACAATAAATGACATTGGGAAATTTGTGAGTAGCTTCTGTCCATTTCAAAGATGGGTTAATACCCATTTGAATCAACTCGTTGTGATGATCAGTGGTCACTGTCTGACCATAAACTTGACTACCCGGAAGTTCCTGCTTGCATATACATAAACAGATAGCTAGAATCTACCGAATATTGAATAATGACAAGAGTATAATTTTCAAGCCTGTGTTGTCAAAATACTCTAACTATGACTTTTTAAAGTAATTATTACAGAATTCAACAATTTTGTCATACATGACAATCTACAGTTATACTACAGTGTAAATTATAATCACAATGCCAATAAATCATGATAAATATAAGGAACAGAAGGTTAAAAAAATAAAAGCTCATACCAATACCATTCTATATAATTGTCCTTATACAATGCTCACGAAACAAATTAGCATGAGCTAACATTGCAATTTACAATAATGAATTGACACAAGAAAATGAAGGAATACCTGACTCCACTTCTGAGCAACCAAACGACCAAGAACCCCGGGACCCACAATGAGCAAGTCATGTTCTCCTATTACCCGAGGAGATGAAGACAGTGATTCTTCCGTGGATGAGAGTGCAGCTTGTGAAACCTTCAAATGGGTTGCCTTGGACATCGAAAAAGATGTCAGCTTTACTCTATTTCCCAACTTAGAGTGAGAGGATCGCAGGTGGGGCGGTTTCGGAGTGAGGAACCTCAGACACCGAAAGTTATCACAGAGGGTAGAGAAATTCCCAGATAAGTTTTGAGGTTTGAGAACAACATTAGTAGTTGGGAAACATGCGGTTCCCATCATAAGGAACTCAAGTCTGCAACTGGAAGAGGTGGTTGAGTTGGTCTCGCTGTCAGTGTTTTTGGGACTTTATGGATTGAAATGCCCACACCGGATTGCACAATGGCAGATTGCAGATAAGAGAGCGTCTCTGTGAAATTAGACAATTAGTTGACAAGGTTGCCTCAGAAAATTACGTCATCTTTCATTTTCACTTTTCAACTGTTACATTTTTTTGTTACCATGTTTGATAGTATATTTTTTTTATCGGTTAAAAATCTGACAAGTAAGAAGGAACAGAGGAAGTAACCTTCTTCCCCTTATATTTAAGATCGAATGGAGTAGTTGTCTAAGCGCTTAAAGAGGAATTACTTTACAGTAGGATGATGCGAAGCGCAACTCCAATTCTTGTAAAAAGCTGGTCCAATAAGATCAATTTTAGCCATTGTGCAACATCCATTAAAATTAGCAAAGGGCAAGACCATCAATATAGAAAGATGCAACCGAATATTGTAACACCTTATTTTTTAAAAAATAAATTAAAAAATATTTTATTTAAAAATAAATAAAGTTTTAAAAAAATAATAAAAATTTTATAATTAAATAAATAAAGAAAAATAATTTTATTAATTAAAATAATAATTTCAAGGTAAATAAAATAAATATATGTTTTTAGAAGAACAAAATATTTTATTGATAGGTAGTAAAATAGAATTTTTTTTATAAAATGATAAAATAAAGAAAAATAAAATAAATAATAGCCCAGAGTACCCTAACTATAAATAGATGCATATTAAGTCATGTTTTACATTTACGATACATACATCTCTTTACATTGTTTCTTCCTCTCAATCTCGTTTTTTCTTCTTTCTCTTCCAAAATCTTTTTTTTCCTGCATACATCTAAAATTGTTCCAGTAAAATAACAATCTCGAATTCGTTAATTGTTGGATCGTCATAAAAATTAAATATCAAATTTGGAACTCATTTACACACATATCCACCATTGGAATTTACAAAATAATGTTTATGGTGAGAGAAATGTCCCTCGGACGTACCTCTTTGTTTTTCCCATATACACACAAACCTATCCCAGTAAAACTACAATCTCAGACTCGTTAATCGTTGAATCATCGTGAAATTTGAACACCAGGTTTTGAATGCATTTTCACACATCCCCACCTTTGGGATTTATGAAATAATGTCTGTGGTGAGAAAAATTCTCCTCACACGTGGACAATGTAATGAAGGCTTCAATCTCTTCTCCTTCTCTCTAACGTTTGAAAACCCTAATAGAGCAACCAGAGAAAAAACTTAAGAAATCTCAGGGAATCACTAGAGATGTTGCTATCGCTTTTAGACTACACATGTGAGCCCGCTTAGAGGTAATGGATGAGTTTATTGCAATTGGGGTTACAATGAACATGTGTAGGGATCCTTACGGGATCAAATTGAGATTTATTTTGGGATGTTTATTGTATTGTAATTCTTTATGTATGATTAAAATTGCGAGATTGCTATATTGGAATCATGAAATTGTGATTGAAATTGTGTGTAAGTGATAAATTGACTATGTGATGAATTGTGAGATAACATGTTACTTTGAGATCATAACATTGTTATTGAGATTGAGTATAAGTGCAAAGTTGAACATGTGCTAATTTGTGAGATACATATAATCATGTGATGGTGGATTGTGACATTATGAGATGTTAAATTGTTGACATGAGATATGGTGGTGAATAAGTATGTGGTTAATACTTGATGTGACAATACTTGTGTTGTGAGTTGTGAATTATACAATAACCCAACTAGTATTTACCTTGAGAAAAGTGTTTATGTGCAAAGTGTTAAAGGGAAAGTGTAGAGTTACAAGTTAGGAACCTAAAGTGTTAAATTCTAGCACAATGTGTTAAA
Source organism: Glycine max (assembly GCF_000004515.6). Taxonomy (NCBI): domain Eukaryota; kingdom Viridiplantae; phylum Streptophyta; class Magnoliopsida; order Fabales; family Fabaceae; genus Glycine; species Glycine max. The sequence goes on from NC_038241.2 coordinate 32,723,448, forward strand.
CGTGTTTGAAACACAAGTGAGGTCGTGGGTATTGTATAATTCATGAGCAGTGTCTGCATGCAAAAGTTGTTTTAAGGGTTGGACCTGAATCAGAAAGGTGAGACCCTAACGAATTCTTCAGAGTCTAGGCTTTGAGGGTAAAGACACTTAGTTTGAGTACTCCTTTAAGTCTATGTTGATCCCATATGGTTGGAGCATTCTCACAAAAAAGAGTGACCTTGATTGTTCATCTTATGATTTTACTTAGTGAGAGTGACCTGACATACTCATTGTGTAGCGTGTCTTATTATGTACTCTTAAGCGTCCCAACGTGGTTTTTCAAAAACATGGTACCACATTGCATGCATATAGGTTTGAGTCTTAGTATAATTGTTGCATAATGCCTGTGAATTATTTATTATGAAATTGGTGAGTGTTGTTATATCTTGATTCGAGTGTGTAATTCATGTATAATGTGATTGGTGATTTCTATGATGAATTTTAAATGATAAAATGGTGAAGTGACGTGGATTGTAGTAAGTTGAGCTATGTTATAAATAATTATATAATGTATTTTGATTATGTCTTTGTTTATTTGTATCTTATTTAGAAATGTGATAACTCACTCCCTGTGTGTTGTTTGTGTTTGGATCATGTGATGATCTTGAACCTTGTGTTCGTGGGAGCAGATGATTAGGTGAAAAGAACCTCGTGTTAGAAGACGCTGAGACACAATATTCTGATAGGATGTGACATTAGGACATGACTTTTTATTTTAATTGCATGATGTTTCAAATATGTATTTTACTTTATTTTATTCTGATGTTTAACTTGAGTTCTTTTATAAACTTGGACAGTTTTTTTGGGCCAAAGATGTTTTTAATAAGTTCTATTTGATAATAGTGAAGTGAATGTGATTATTTTATCTACGCGAATTGGTTTAAATAATTTGAATAAATGAGGGAAAAAATTCAATCCATTGTGTGGTATTTGGAGCCTGCATTGGAAAATGGACAAACATATGTTTTTGAGGGAGGTTACTGATCGAGTTTTGAATGGAGGGAGATCAAATTAATGGTGATGGTATCCTAGGTGTGAGGGAACTTGGTAATGACCTCCGTTTGTCGAGCGATGGCTTGAGAGTAGGTGTTGTCTTCCATGCAAGAGAATCAATGAAAATGCCATGATAGGAGGTCATATTATAGGGGAAAGGATTTATCTTGCTGAATTAGAGGATAGGAAAAGTACCTCCAGAATTAAGGGAGAAAGTAAATTGCGAAGATAATATTTTTCTGCCTCCTTTCCTTTCATTCATCAATATATGAAAACTTGCAAGCATGAGGAAAATATATAATGGTGTCACAAATAAAATAACAAATCTAAAATTGGGAGACAACACAATGCCTACATAACAATATTTTATTGTAGTAAATATGCAAACTTGTTGAAAATACATAGTTAAGAATCTTTTGCTTAATGGGTGAAGTCTTCTCAACCTTGTGAAGATTAGGTCTCTCATAGGCCTGTCATTGTTAGTATTAGGAGCGTCCATTACTACATATTCTTTCGGCCACCATTCATTAGGTCTTGGGCACTATCAGTATTACCTCATGTTCTTTGAGAGGCATCATTCATTGGGTCTTGGGTATTATCATAGTACACTTCTACACCGCATTTGAATTCTTACATCTTTTATTTTGAATCTTACACCCCCCAAAGTAACGCGTGCCGATCATCCATTCCATCCTGTGCCACCCATCACACATCCTCACAAAAATCACAAATCAAAATAGCATCACCGTGTCACACACTATCACACCACACAACACCTAGAAAGGAAATGGCTATAAATTTTTTATTATAAAATAATTATTCTGAATTATATATGTATTTTAAAACAATTATTTTATAATAGAAAAATCTCATTTCAGAATAGGTTTTTTTTAAAAAAAATAATTCTATTATGCAATAGTTGACCCAAACATAAGAATGCCTCTTGTATCCATCTATTTCACGCAAAATCTCGAGCACACTAAGGAACTTGCGTCTACGATGATCTCAAACTTCAATCAACTCAAAGGCTCATTTCCACCAACATTAATTGACCAAAACCCAGACCTAAGTAAACAATCATCCTAAGACGCATAAGTCGAGTTTATTTCAAACTTATTAAGTAGAAATTAGAATCAAAATGAGTTTTGGATACCCAAAAACTTATTCTACACCTAAAAGAAAAGAGAAAATATGAGGATAGAAGAATCGAAATAATGAATATTAATGAGATATTTGAAAAAGTACGAAAGTATACAAAAATCATTTCTCAAATCAGAATATCTAGAAGGGCCGAGCCCTCTTTTTGCATGCTTGGTGAATGTATGATCATTATACATAAGCAGTTTTGAAAACTCTGGAGTTTGATTATTTGCATTTCAACCATTATGCCGTTAGTCAAAGCAAAATCCATGTCAACTGTTTGCTGCACATTATTCCATGTCTTATAAGTACTGTGTCTGAGTAATACGTACACTCACTCACTTTGCCTTTCATTTTTTTCTTTTGTTCAACACAACGTCTCATTCTAACTTTTTAATTTAACTCCCTTACATGAAGTATAAGTAGAGGGTAAGTTATAAGGAATACTTGGATTCCACCAAAAAAAAAGAGAAAACTTGGGCCCTCATACTTTCAGGAAAAAACATAAGTAATATATATGTAGAGAGAGATAGTTGCATTGAAGTCACTGTATATAAAACGATCGAGGAACAATTCTTTTAAAAGAAATAGCTTATCTCTTATATATATGCAAAAAATAAAGTCGGAATAATGAGTTCATGAGATTGACTTAGCTAGAAGACATTGAGAGAAGAATGGAAACAGTGGCATCTTTAACGTTCATATCAGTAATAATATATAAACCACTAATTAAATGTTCACCAGGGACCTAATTTTGATAGTTATTAGGAGAGGAAAAATAACATGTAATACACATTATAGCCGCTGCATGTGGAAGCTGACAATTGTAAATAGAAGGCTACAAACTAGCTAGTTGCTTAGATTCCAAACCACACCTAAAAGGTACAATGGTAGAACAGCTAAGTAATTAATCAACTAGTGTAGTAGTGATACGTTAATTAATATTAAAAATACTAAAAAGTCTACAAACCAAATCACTACTGGGACTGCACTTTTCATACTCCTAGCTAGGGTGCGACATGCATTAATTAATCCATACCATCCTCAAATCATCACATAAATATGACAAACTTAATTTTCTCATCTAATCTAAGCATTGAAACTCTGGAAGGGCAGTGCCAATTGATCAAGGAGGCCAGTGACAGGGGTGGCAAGCCTAGGCTCATATGCAAAACCATGCAACTCAAATCCATCATGTGCAATGTAAGGACAAGGTGGAATCCACTGCCACCTCTTCCTGCATATATCAAACAGCAAGGCCTTGTCCGTTCCACGGATCATGATGACAATAAACTCACCATGCCCTACACATTCAAACCCGTTCCCATCTTCCAATTCAGCAAACTGAACATAAAGCTGCTGCGGCATTCTCTCTGACTCCACCCACATTGTCCCACACGCCTGCAAACTCCACACCCTCAAACTCTTTGGCACGTTGAGCTTGCTCTTCTCCACAGCAGCAACAAGAAGAAGCTTCCCCTTGCACTCAACTAGGTTTGGAGACCTTAGAAACCTCCTCATTGGGGCTTGTATTTTGAACCAAGTGTTTGAGGTGATGTCATAAGCCAAAACACTGAAAGGGCTACAATTCATGCAGTAGAATTTTCCTTCAGCATAAACCATTCTTCCAGATTCGAGGCTGCAGAGCCTTGGAAGAGAAGAGGTGGTGCCCCACAAGGAGAAAAAACCTCCTCCATCGATGTGAAAGCTTTCAGATGTCAAGTTCTTCACTGCATAAGGGGATATCATGTCATCACCAGCAACAGTGACATCTATGCAGGTGGGGCTAATGGTTAAGCCAATGGAAGGGAAGAGTCTAGGTCTTAATGTTGGAGGTAGCTGAGTGAGAGAACCGATCAAAGGGTTGCTCAGAAGCATGGTCTTTGGACCAGCCTCATCAGAAACCCAGCAAAGTAAACCGGCAGAAGATGAAGCTGGAGAGAAGCCAGAAGGGACCAAAGCAAAGGAAATGCGGTACCATGCCATCTCATAGGGGTCAAAGAGGTACCCTTCAAACGCACCACCGTGATGTCCACAACCACCACTTGTTCCATTGTTGTTGTTCTTGTAGATGTAGCTCTTGCGGGTCTTGTGGTGCTTGAAGAACAAGAACCAGTGCTGGTGTGGTGAGACTTGAAGGTACAATTCGAGGAAGGTGTTGGAGAAGAGAAGTGCATACCATCTCTTGCAAACACAACGTGCACGAAAGAATGCTGGTGGAGGAAGAAAGGCTATGACACGGTCAAGAAGCCTCTGAGGGAGCTTGCTCCATATTCTGCTGTTCATCCATGGAGTGGAAGTGCTGTAATTGCTAGTACCAGCACCACTGATAGGGAATGTGTACGAAAAAGGAGAGGACATAGAAGGGTGAAAACCTTCCATATATATGTAAGGTTATTTGTGTTTTTGCTTAGTTTAAGTGGAAACTAGGTACAAAGTGAAAACTGGAGGAAATGCTAAATGTTGAGGAGTGTAGTGTAGCATATGATATACTAGCTAGGCTTGCCTTTAATGTTAAAGGAAAGGTTATGCATGGTTTCTTCTTTTGCTGTGTTAATTTTTCCTTAGAAAGAATGTGGGAAATGGTTGTGAAAATGTTTTTAGGGAAGGACCTAAGAGGGGAAAGCAGTAGTGTAGCTTATAGCAATCACCTGAGATGGTTATTGTTGTTAATTTCTGTTCCTCATTTTCAGTGGGGGGAGGTATTGGAGAATGGAGAGAAGGGAAGACGGTTTTGGAAGTGAAGAAGTGTGATGCAACACAACCAGAAATGGAACAAAGGACGTGAGATTTTGGAAGTTGGTGGTGGCTCTCATGTGAAGAAAGAAATAAAGTATTGGGGGTTGTGTTGTGGCATTGGTGGTGAGTGGGGACAAGTGTATATATAGGATCGAAATGGCTTTGGCCTTATTAAATGCTTAATTTATTAATTGAATTTTCTTTAGTCACCATTTCATAAGTTTGAAGTATATTTATCAGTTTTTATAAGTTTAAAATATTAACTAATTGTTCATAATTATTTTTTATAAAAAAATATAACTAATTATTTTTAATAAGATTTTTTTAATTATATTTTTTTTCATTTGTAATATTTAAAAATAATAGTACATGAAATTTTATTATTTTAAATATTTTACTAATATCTATCTTTTTTTAAATCTTTATTCTCATTACATTATATTCCTTGTCATATATATATATATATATATATATATATATATATATATATATATATATATATATATATATATATATATTCTTTTCTCTTTCTTATTAGGTTTTAGATAACATTGTGAGTATTCGTAGGTATTTTTATTATTTGAATTCCAAATCTTATTTAGTTGTTTGATCTAAAGGAATGAGAAAGATATAAAAGTAAATTAAGATGAAAATAACTGAAATATTTAAATTAAAATAGAATATAGATATGTAAGATTTATATCCATTTTTAAAATTTCCATATCTCAAATGGAACCAAGTGTTATTAAATCAAGAGTATTTATATTTTGATTATCAAAAGTTTTAAATACTCTATCAACAATTCTTCTTTCTTTATATTTCTCTTCTTATCAAATTAAATCATCAATTAAATCAATAAGTTATTTTTCATCTCTTTTCTTCTCTCACGTTGTATACAATTCAAAGATGTTCTAATAAACATTTTTCTTAAATCAAACACTATCAATTTCATTCAAATAAAAGATAATTTATTAATTAATGAGTTCATATATATCTCTCTCTTGGCATCTTTTGGTGGGTGAGAAAGAAAGAGAAAGAAAAGGCAAGTGATTCTGATGAATGCATCTATCATTTCAGTGTTGTTTTGTCAAGGCCGAGGTTGGAAGGACATAGTTGCAGAAAAGTGAGACAGATGCAATTGATGAAAGCGCAACTCCCTGCTAGTACAAACACATGGGGGCATAAGAAAACTGATTATTCAATATTCATCCAAATCCAAAACCTATTTCTCTGAACAGATAAATCTGATGAGTAGCGGTATTTCTTTTTTCTTTTTCTAGTATCTCATGTTCAAACGCAGGTTAATCCCACAAAGGGACAAAATAAAGCCATCAATGAGAAGTACAGTCCATATGTATGTAGATGACAACTCCAGCATGAAAAAGGTGCATGAAAATCTTAATTAGAAGAAAATTCATTACATGATAATATATTTATGGAAAAAAGTCACGAGTCAGTTTGTTTTAATTTTCTTTCATGAAAATTATTATTAAAGTTTTTAGGGTATTTGTTTGAGTTTTAAAAAAAACAACAGTATGGAAAATTAAATTTATAATTATTTAGAGAATTTATATTGAATAACTTTAAAAAAATGAAATTATAATTTTCTTTGAAAATAAAGTATTTCTATACTGTAAATAAATTATTGGCAACAGATTTTAGAAAAATAAATCAAATTCAAAGGTATGTCTTCCATTCCATACATTTAATTTTGGTTTGAATAATGATAATTAAATCCTGCTGATAAAAAAATGATTATTAAATCCTTAAGATTTTTATATTGATTTTTATTATTTGAAATTTTGGTTAATTATGAATCAACATTTTAATGAATTAATATTTTAAATGTCAATTATTCGTTAAAAACAAAGACTAATATTTGAATGAATTCTTTCTATAATGATTAAAATATAAATAAGTACAAAATATAAAAATCTGAGGTTAATAATAGAAATGGAAGTTTGAATAAATGAATATTAATTAGAAAGCAAAATGTTGTAGAAACTTGACAACATTTAATTTGTCTAGACAATACAATCATAAATGACAAAGTTTTTCCTATCATTCTAATGTAGTTGCATTTTTAAGAACTCAACCCAAGATAATCAGTTAAATTAAAATAGCCTTATATTATGTTTTATTTGAGAAATATATTTTTTATTAATAATTACAAAAATATCACTTTTTCTTTAAATTGTATGAAAAATACTTCTACCATTTTCGAATAAATACTTAAAATCATGTCACAAATAACAATAAGTAAATATTTTTATTTAAAAAATAAATAAATAAATTCAAACCAATTAAAACGCTACTCTCTTTTAACTTTCAATTCAACTTGTGTAGATAAGGAAGGCTTGTATAGAGCACAAATGCATGAATTGTTGCCTTAAAAAAGTGTATGAATTGGTATTACTATGTATTGCTTGCATTTTTTGTTTTGGTAGAGATTACCATATTGCATTAAATTTTGTCCGTTATATAGTACTATTATATATATATATATATATATATATATATATATATATATATATATATATATATGTTGATATATATGAGTTGGTGCAGAAATGATTATGAATAAAATCAGAATGATACAAAGTCTAGTGTCAGATCATACATGCATACGTCCAATCCCATCCAAACTGATGGGTTTTCTTTACACAGCACAGAGATGAGGCGTGAACTACCAAAAGGAAATAAAGCTTTTGCTGCTGCTTTGGAGGATCAGTAGTAAAGCTAAGATAGCTCAGTGATCAAGCATTCAAGTGGACTCACTACTCATACCACTAAGCTAGTTTGTTCATTCATTCATTCAGTTTATTGCACTCTCTATCTGACTATTCCTTTCTTCTTTCTATGAGTCTTAATATTCCCTTTCTCTTAGCCTATTGGCTTTTGTTTGGTTTTGTTAAGGGAAGCAAATCTCAGTCAGAAAAGCCCCCCTCCCTTCCCCCCCTCTTCTGTCACGCTGTCTTGTTCGTGTCAATCCCCTCCCATTATCATTTGTCCATCTCACCATTCAATTTATGGAAAAAGTGCTCTTGCTCAGGTTTGGAAATGTTTGTGTTCCTTCAAGAAACCTCTATTTTTAGAAAAGGCTAATTAAACATTTTTAGCATATTATGTTCACTCCCAAGCAATCCCTGTATATCAACTCAACCCCCTTTTTTTTTTCTTTTCATTTTAAACAAAGTCAAACAATGCAACCGGCCACCTTCCATTTTCATACATCCATAATGTGTAACCTAGTTTGATTTGTTTGTTTTTTAATTTATGATTATATAAAGCATTATAACCATGCATGTTAAATTTCCTTGCTACGTGTATGACTATTTGAATTATTTAATGTCAATTTAAAATTATAGTATGAAAGCTGTTTAATTTGATGCCCATGATTAATTTGCTGTCATGTTCATTTTCCTCATTATAATTTGATGTTAGTTAATTGTTATTGTATAATGTTATAAAGTGCCAAATCTCATGCTGGGGTTATGTCACTATTGATGTGTGTAGCAGTTTTGACACTGACCACAAGTCCACAAGCCCTTGCTGGCCCGTGGCTGTTTGGAATTTTCCCTTGCACAATCGACGCAAACATCAACTTGAAGTAGTGGAAAATAAGAGAGCGCAAACAAAATTTTATAAAAAGATCCAAAGATGATTTCTGAAAGCATCGATTCTGTGCATAGAGATATCAAATTCAAGTACTTCGATGGGATCTTTTCACATCTTCTGCTACCACACATTCATGAGATTAATTTCGAATCAGCAGTGATATCTAGACATTTTATAATTCCAAACTATTCCTCAAGAAATAAATGCTTATCAGGAAATTCAAGAAGAGCATACAAAACACCGAGTAGCACTCACATGATCAACGAGATGAAAGTAAAGAAGTACCATTAATTAGTATTACACTATAAATATAATAAAAAAAAGGATGACCATATAAGTCAAAATAGTCAAACCAATTAATGTAGTTATATATGTTTGGAGATTTAGGTGCTAAAGTCTACTCTAGTGTTGGGGTAGCTAGCAACTGAAAAACCAAAACTAGAAAGAGCCGACTAGCATAATTAGCTGGTGCATTATTTGGACGTTCTTGAAGCATCAAAGCTTGCATGGTGATGGTGCTCTACCATTATAAGATTATGTTCATTGTACATGCCTGGCTAGGTGCATGATACTCCACTATAAAAAAAATTGTCAGTAGTTATTATTTACTAACAGTTTAATATTAGATCGCCACTTGTAGTATACTCCCTCCACGTACTCTCGAACATAAGAAAAACAAAGCACACATTATTTTACATTAATTAAAAAAGTTATTGATATATTTAATTTTTATTAGACAAAATTTGTATCAACGGAAGCAGTCTTGACATTAACAATTTTGTACGTTAGCAAATGACAATTTTTTAAAATAAAGATCCAGTTTCAAACATGTTTGTTTGAGTGTAAATAGAGAGGAAAGAAAAATGAAATAAAAGTATAAATAGAGAGGAAAGAAAAATGAAATAAAAGTACAAAGAAAGAAACTTTTCGGACTGCCTTTTTCTTATTTTTATCTATCAAAATAACGTGTCCTTTTTACTCTATTTTTTCCCCTCATTTCATTATTTTTTTTTCATTTTATTTCTTATCTCTCGATCTATTTCACTTTTATTCTAAATAAAGTATAAAACCAAATGGAACTAAGAAGCCTTCTATGATTGAGTACAGTGCAATAAAAGTTTGGACTCTGGATGAACTGCCAGCTGAGAGTTCCAAACCTAGTTTACTAACACGGCACGAGTGCTACATAGGAACCATTGAACTGACAAAAGTGAAAAGTGGTTCTCAAGTGTTTCTCCATAAGCCCACTCTACCTTGATGACCGAATAAACCTAGCAAGCTATGACATTATTGTGTTTTAACTCCACTTGCATTTGCATGGAGGATCCCACTGGAACAAATCAGGCTAATATAGTGAGATGTTTATGTTGAACTTATTTCTTCCCTGAGCAATATTAAAGTTTTATTTGGTATACAATAATCACACTAAAAGTTAGAATGTGTAACCTTATGCATATATATAATTTCAATCCGCATTATTAGGCCGACCCTAGTGAATTATATATATGAACAAATATTAAAGTTAATTAGGCTCCAATTTATTCGAGCATTTTTATTTTGGACCTTTGTTATGGATGAAACATATTATGGTTATTATTTCATTAGGTAGACATTGAAACTTATGAAGATATCTAAGCTTTCTGCCGACTTAAAACAACAGAACAAATAATTAGATTTATAACTAATTTATAATTTTTTAACGATCCAGTGATATAGATGCATTTGTATTTTGTTTTTCCTTAAATTTTGAGAGAGAGAAATAAGACTATAATATTTTTCACTAAAAATATAAGCTTGTAATGTAAAGCTGGGAAGGGTAAAAAATTGAAATGAATGAAGCCCATGGACACTTCATCAGTTATCACCCCCATTTTCAATTATAGAGCTGCAATTGAAGTTTCAGTTTTAGAGTCAGAGGCTGGAAAGTGAGAAATTGAATCCATTCCACAAGGCATATACCAGTTGTCTGCTGTTATTTCTCCGGAGGAAAAAGAGAACATTGTAATCTTAGAAAATACTTATAGTGTTTGTTACTTACGGATGTTAATTAAGACTGAATGATCATTTCATGAAACATACAATACCTACCAAGAAATTAAGAATGAAACAGCTCTTCAATTTCAAAGATAACATAAACTCATTGATAAAAAAAAAAAAGATAACATAAACTGACCTATACAAACAAAAATGATCTAGTCCTCTCTTGCGCGATAATTGGGCGACACCATTCTTACATTTTGTCTTTTTACACCGAAGAGTAAGGAATCTCACATTGATATAAATGAATCATCCGAGCATAGCAAGTGACAAATATGCTAGGCAAGAAGATAACAAGTTACAAATTCTGTCTTCATAAGACATAATTTTGGGTCGGTTTGTTTAATTTTTTTTTTTTAAAAAAAATTATTCTTAAAAAAATACTTTTAAAAAATGAAATTGAATTTGTTTATTAAGAAAATTTGTTTTTATTAAAAAAAAACTTTAACAGGCCTTGTATGTATTCTTAAGAAAACAATATTTTTTGGGGGCTCAAAGGGCATGAAAACACATAAGATGATAAGAACTTGATTCTGATTAAATAAACTTTTTAACAAGTACTTAGAAGGAAAAAAAAGAATATAACATAAATAAAATTTTTCCCAGACACCTTCAACCAGATGACCAGTTTTAAATTTAAGTATCAGAGTTTGAACTGGCTAGCGGATCCACTAGTTTGCTTGTGGTGCTCGTGGTGTTTTTTGAGAAATCTGTGTGGCTGTTTGAGCTATGCAGTTCCTCGGTTCAGGGTATAGGGGAGAAGTAGTCTGGTATTGTGGTGCATGTGCTTTACATAGGGGAATTTATGGCATACTTTTGCTGGTGTCATTTACGATGGTGATTGTCAGTGAGGAAGCCCATAACAACAAGTTTCAACAATAATTGCGTGAAGTTGAGCTGAAAATAACAAGATTTGCGTCTCCATCAACATTACAAGTGAGTATTTGACATCACAATCTAAGTGGAGCTGGACTGAAAGTAAAAGAGTTTGATTTATATATATTCTCAAGAAAAATATCTTTTGCACAGATCATTTAAGATTTGACTTCTTTACCATATCATCATGTTAACATGTGATGATTTTTCTTATTTTACAGATGTTTTACACTATCTCTATACTCTCTATATATATATTCAACTCGGTAAAATCAATCCATGAAGCACAACATGGTGTAGACAAATAATCGAGAAAGACTTAAATAAACACAACAGTAACTTGAAGCTTGAGCAGAACTTAGAAACTTTGAATAGGAAGCTCATTCGGTGGTTCACACATATCATCCTCTAAAACTAATACCAACACACCACCACTCCACTTCCACTTCCACTTCGTACCCCATTGCCCAGAGGCTCTTCACTATGTGAAGGTATGGGGAAGGGATATTGTACGCAGCCTTACTCTTGCATATGCAAAGAGGCTGTTTCCGGATTCGAACCCATGACCAACAAGTCACCAAGGCACAACTTTACCGCTGCACCAGGGCTCGCCCTCACCAATACACCACCACTGAACAAAAAAAAATGCAACATAATCCACCACTTTACTTTCATCAATTGTGAGAGAATGTGTCGCCAATCTTCCAAAACCACTTAAAGTAAAGCATCAGATGATCAACTACTATCATTTTCATCAATTATAAAAGAATTTTATCATACAGAGTGTGAAGGGCAACCAATATCACAGAGTGTGATGGTGTCATAAATGATATGTAGCATGTTAAAGCTTTAGTTGATACAAAAAAGAAATTACCTAGGTATTCTTCAACATTATTCCACCATCTCTTTCAACTTAATCAAATGATTTAAACAAAGAAAAAATAGAAACTTCATCATCAAGAATTCAAGATACTTCAAGGGAGAATACAAGTTACTGTATGGTCATTTTAGGCTGACATCCAAAGCAGTGCATAACAGGCTAAGCTTCCTACATATCGGTCTTGAATTGTAAAAGCAATAACATTATGGAAATCTTCAACTACTTCCTTCCTCGGTTAAGCCTCTGCAGTTGATAATTGATACTCCCCCAAGACTTTCTGTTCTTTTTACTCTGAAAAAAACAAAATTGAAATGTTTTTTTTTTCTTGTACTACTTAAATTCTCAACTCAAAAGCAACTAAAAGCAGTTTTGATTAAACTAAATATATATTATTACCTGAGCATCAATACAGACATTTAATAGCTCCTTCTGGCGAGCACAAGCGTCGGTATCGCTATGGTTTGCAGCCATACAACTGAGAAACAATGCCATTTCCTTCATGCAAGGTTTTTGAAGATTACCAAATCTCTTGGGGTTGATGAAAAGCGTACCAGCTTTCCGACCCATTATCCTTCAACAACTTCACATCCATGATCCATCCAGGAAAAAAAAATGTCAATTTTTTATTTTTTAATTTACACAGAAAAATGAAAATGCCATAATTGAAATTTTTTATATACTTTTATAAATCATGAGAAAATTATAAATAAACAGTCAACACTAACAACAGTCTAATGCAGTTGCTCATGTGATCAGATCACCAAAACAAAACAAGACATGAACACTCTAAAATGGATTGATAATCCAAATTGAAATCATCATAATCACTCCCTCATTTCTTCAATTTTTTCCTTCATCAATCATATTAGCAAGTGAAATGACACAAACTGAGACTCGGAGATAACCTTGAACGTGGTGGAGAATAGGTCCGGACGCGGCGGAGAAGAGCTCTGGTCGCGGTGGTTGAAGACGAAGCAGTGATGCCACCGAAGAGTGTTTTCTTCGATTCGCAGTGTTAGGGCTACAGAAAGGTTTGTTTTGGGGCTTGGTTTTTATGGGCCTAGGTTGTTAGAAGCCTACGGAAAAAAAGGCAATTGATATTTTCATTTCCTTATTTTACTTGAGCACTCCCCTTCTCATTTGTTTTCCTAATTTACCCTTTAAAATACACTCTCATCTCTTTTTTGGAAAGCAGAGACCCTTGCCATTTTCTAATCCCATCACCAAAATTCCTAACTTTACAGCATCATATTCTCCATCTTCATCAAGAGTTGAGAGTACCTTGAGACCTGGATCTTGCGTGCTTTAGACCTCAATTTGTTACATTATGCATTTATGCTTATCCTCTTCCTCTTCCTTTCAATCTGGTCTTCCTTTTATAGTAATGCATTAATTGCTCAATTTCCCAGAACTCCAATCTACGAATGGCTTATAATTTTGTTGCATGTCTACTTTTACGACATTTTTATATTTTGTTGGTTGGGAAGAAATGACTACTTTTTGTTTGGTGGGCAGTTGTATATATTGATTTTGGGTGCGTCAAGGAGAGACATAGTAAATAATCATTGTTTAGGTGTGGCATAGAAGCCCCAATTTCATGTTCGACGATGTCAAATTTTGTGTGTGTAATTTGGATTTGGATGTTTTGGGGGATTTTGAGTTTTATGTGTACAAAGGTGTCAATTTCATGATGTAACTCCATGTGGAGCTTGTAAATCTTGAATCTTCTTCATCAACAGAGTCCTTTGCTTCTTGAAGATCAATGGCAATGAAATGGAGATGGAAGAAAGATGATTGGAGACACCACTTAAAGAAGAAGGTGAGTCAAGAAGAAGCTCACCACAATAGGAAGTCATGGATAAGAGCTTGAAGGTAGGAGAAGATGAGTGGAGGGAGATGGAGGAAAGGAGCACGAGATTTTATGTCTCAAATGAGGTCTGAACTTTGAAGTGTAATTCTCAAATGATCAAAGTTGAAAAATACACACACGTGACCTCTATTTATAACCTAAGTGTCACACAAAATTGGAGGAAAATTTGAATTTCTATTCAAATTTCACTTGAATTTGTGGAGTCGAATTTTGGAGCTAAAATTTCACTAATTATGATTAGTGAATTTTAGTTATGGTTCAACCCACTAATCGAATATCAAGTCCAAGATTTTCCACTAAGTGTGCTTAGGTGTCATGAGGCATGTAAAGCATGAAGGACATGCACAAAGTGTGACTATATGATGTGGCAATAAGGTGTAACAAGCAAATGTTCATCTCTCCCTCTAAAATTTAATTGGATTGGGCTTCTCCCAATTCAATTAAATTTATTTCCCAACACACACATCAAATATTCACTTAATGCATGTGAAATTATAAAATTACCCCTAATACAAAAACTAGTCTAGGTGCCTTAAAATATAAGGACTGAAAAATCTTACATTTCTAGGATACCCTACCTACATTATGGAACCATAAACATAAAACCCAAAAATAATGAAATTCTAATCTAATATGTACAAAGATAAGTGGACTCATACTTAGCCCATGAGCCCAAAATTTACCCTAAGGCTCATGACAACCCTAAGGTCTTCTTTTGCATCTTTGGCCCGATCTTCTTAGAGTTTTTTATCCAATGCCCTTGGGGGATAAGATTGCATCACTACTTTACCATGAGTTTTCATCATTTCTTTATGCAATTGTTATATTACAAAAAATATGAGAACCTTAACCATTGTGGTTTGTTCCTTTTAATTCTTATAAGGTTTGTTCTTTCAAATGGTATTAGGTTGCATATCAGATAAACCTATTAACCAATTTGTCAAAAAAGTTAACCATTTTCATCAATAGTGTTAACCAACTAACAAATAATATTGTATTGAGAAGGAATCCAAAAGTTTAGCCCAATCAATGTCTTTTCCATGCTTGAGTTAGGATTTGAGAATTATTATTTTGTAGAATCCAAAAATAGTTTAGGTTCATTCCATGCATGTTGAAATTGTAGATTTTACTTTGTGTGTTTTATTTTTGTTTTGGTATGACAAACAAGTGCTTAAATATAATTGTATTGTTTTTAAGTCATACATGTGCCATGTATCGTTAATTTGAAGGTTATGGGTATAATGCTTAATGTTTCTCAATATTTGAGAGTTGTTAATTGTATTGATTCAAGTGGTTAACTATAGTATATAGGGCTAATACATTTAAAGTCCATATCTTGGTTAATTCTCTTATTGCGAATGGTTATTGATGTCATGATATTATTTTGTAGACTAGTATAGTCACTGGGTTAAATATGTTAACCATGATGGTCAAGATTGTTTTATACATGGTTAACAATTTATATATGATCCATGATTACTATAATGCATAATTTTATTTTCATTGTCTTAATGATGTCACATGATGCGCCCAAAGCATTCCCTTTCTTTTCTTTATTAAGAGTGTTTTTATGTTCAACTTGTGTTAGTTGTGCTACACTTGTGCTTGATCTAGATTATCAGTTTAAAGTGGGGCCATTAGTAGTATGTTTGTTTCACATCTCAAGATAGTGATGAGCAGAGTCTTATTACTTAAGTGTCTGGTCCCTAATGATCAATGGTCAACAAGTTCTTAATGTTTTTTCTGAATGCTTGGATTTTATCCTCCACATCACACTATTGTTAAGTGTTAACTTGATGAAAAACTTCCATCTTCATTTTTGTTAAATGCCTAGTTTGTTGGGATGACTAGTTTTAGCTTGGTCTAACAATCTACAAGTCCTCTTAGCTAAGATTATGGGTTTAGCGGATTATGTTTTTTTTTTTTGCCATTGGGATAATGTTTAGTGGATGGCCACTTAGTTATGTTAGTTTATGATTTTCGATGATCACTTTATTTAATTGTTGTTATTATATTACAATAAAAAAGGAAGGTCATGGCCATCAATTTCTATACTTAGTTAGTTTTCGCTTCTCATGAACTAGTTTGGTTTTGATTTGCTGCTAAAAAAATACTTTAAATATAAATTTATGATATTATTTTTTATGTACAATTTGGTATGTATGGGTTGCAATATTGGCTACCGTCAAATCTAATTTTCTGGTATCTTCCTTTATGCAACATAATCTTGTATATATCACCTCTATATGGCCAATCCTTGCAATTCTTTTGTTTTCATGATTATCATGTTCATTATTAAAAATACCTTCCTTTCACAATAAATCACTTGCTGCATTAAAATTTTCTATGAGTGGAATAAAATCTTATTTGATGTTTTACTATATCCATATCTTTTATATTGAGACAATAATACAAACATATACCAAACATGAGCAAAAAATTTGGACGAGAGAAGTTTTCTGAGTGAAAATGATTAATAAATAATACTACTAGTTGAAGTCACTAATATGAGTACCATAAAATACGATATGTTTCTTCTTGTTTTGTGAGAAGGAACCAAAAGAAACTAAACCTCCTACAAGGCTACAACACAAGAATCCTCAAGTTTTGTGAGAAGGAACCAAAACAAACTAAAAACTTAAAACCAAGTTACATAATTATAACATCAATTAATACTTGGAAAAAGCAACTTCAGTACAACAACAATACTAAATATTATTCCGTTGGACAAAAAAAAATTGTCTTTCCCAACTCTACATGGTCACATCCCAACTTTCTTCAATATAGAGACAAACATAAAGCATTATGCTCTCATAATAGAATTGCTTAGATTGTGTTCAAGATATGTTGATCAAATTTGTCTGGCATTGTTTGAGCAAAGCCTTCATGAATTCTCACCATGATGCTTCATATAGTACTCCTCTGGTCCCATTACCTATATGAAATGATATCCAATTAGAGAGAGACAAACAAAAGACAAAAAAAACAATATAACACAATACCATGTCATGGACCTTTCAGTGGTTCAAGAAGATATGCAAAAGCTAAAAGAGAGCAAAAAAATGAAAACGGAGAAAAATAATACAATTTTTGCTTCATTGGTAGAAGAGTCTTCGTCTATGCACTCAAAAGGTGCAGGAGTTTGGATTCTGCAAAAAAAAAAAAAAAAAGACAACAAAGGCATATACAATTCAATCCTACTTTACCAAAATAAAAACTCACGTATTTTAATAAAAATACCAAAATCATACATTCCAATTGGGGCATCTCCAGAAACTACTTCCACGATTATCTTCGCTATTGGAAGTTTGCACGAAAACTCTCTATTCACACAAACACTTCTTCCATATGCTAAAGGAAAATGATTCATTGTTGCAGAAGACCTCGACGCATCAGATTGGCGACCACACAAGATGAAGATGCCATGCCTCAACCATTGCCTACACAAACACAACCCAACAAATAGAGAAGATGATTTTTGCACTCCTTGAGTTACCCCACCAATTTCAAAGCTAAGAAGAAACAAACCCGTAACTAGTTCCTTTTCCCATTCACGTTAGGGATTTTAGTGAAAAAAATAAGAATAAAAACTTACATGTCATTATACACATGTCATTGCCACATGGATTCATAAAACAAAGGTGGTCGTTGCTAACGTGTCTTCTATTTGGCATGTAAGAGAGAAGGTTAGCGCCGTTAATGATATAAGGGTCAACCTTAAAAAAATATAACTAGCACAGGAGAGGGGTTGAAAGCTTGAAAAAAGAACATGGAGAGACGAGTTAAACAGATCGGGCCAGATTGACCTTTGGGCCATGCGTAACCCGTTTTTATTACTAGTTTACTCAAATGCTCTGTTTCTGACTCCACGCACTTAAACTGTTCGATGAAACTCCCCCATGAGTTTCTACTCTTTCCTCCTTTTGAAGCTACCAATACTAAAGTTTTGATGACAACACTGTGAACCTCAATGCCCAATGTAAAAATTCACTTGCTGATTTCAAGCAATAGTCATAATGGATAATGCAACATTTCGAAGTTTTCTTCAGGTTCTTCCCCCTGTTGAATTTGCATGCGTCTATGGATCATCTCTTCATCCATCCAACCACGACAAGGTCTTCCTTTGTTTCGTACCCATAATTAATTTTTGCTTGCTGTTCCTCTTCTCCATTCAAGGTCTCTTTTTTTTTTTCTTCCATTCACCCTTTAGTTGTTGTTTTAATATTTGTTCTCTGTTCTGTGTTTTTGGGTTTCTAGACAACCATGACAGATTATATTCTTGGCGTGTCTGATCCAAAGCAGTGGCATTCTGAGGTACTAATATGTGATGGTGCTTTGTGTATTTGTGTATTTGACCGCCCCCTACTGATAATTTTTGTTTTTCATTCTATTCTTATTGCTGGCTTCAATCAAGAATCTGAAATTGAACAAGCATCACTATGCGTCATGGATGGTGCACCTTGGTGGCGAGAGCCTGGTACTTGCCCAATTTTTCTTTTCCTTTTGTTTTTGGTCTCTCATGTTTAGCTTGCGTTTTATTAGATGATGATTATATCTCATACCATATCTTGATGTGACATGTAAGATTACTGGAGTTGCTGATAGAATTGGTGTGGGAGTGCATTTCAACCCTTTTGTTACTTGGAATGGAAAGGTATTGATAGCTTATAACTCACTCGGTGGTGTGGTGTGTGAATAAGACCCTTAATTTAGTTTTAGCAAACTCACCTTCCAGAACATTTTATTTAGAATGGTGGGATATTTTTTAGTTTCCATAACATGTTTTTTTGCTGATTTGTTAAATCAAGATTATATTTTTCATGGTTCCTCGTCTCTATAAGCAAATTTATGCAGCTGTTCAAGTATGGGGTTATACAAATGCATGACTTACTTCAAGATGTTCAGTATTGGGAGAAATTCTACTTGTGTGGCCGGTTACAGAAACCAGTATGTTGCCCTCTTTTTCCCTCTTCATGTCTAGAATCATTTGATTCTTGATGTTTCGGGAGCTCTAAGCTAGATTCTTAATTTTCACATATCAATATCATCAAATAATCTCTGAATAAAAGAATTAGATATTTTATTTTTGGCATCTTTGCTAATTTATATTTTCTCGTGTTCAACTAGGACCGTTTATTTAGTAAGTACTTTTAAGCTTTGTGATTCACCTCTTATTCACAGACTGCCGTCATGAACTAGCAGTGAAGGTAGATATGCAGAGGAACACTAGTAACATATAGAGGATGACAGAAAAAAGAAAAAAGGAAAACAGAAAGGCATTGCAATTACAAAGAAGGGGATGGAGGGGGAGGTGGCTGTGTTGGAGGAAAGAGAGAGAAGGTTGAAAAAATAAACCCCTAGTTCTCAGAATCTCAGCATCATTCTGATAGGAAAAATAGTACTAATAAAAGAAATTATGGACCATGACTAGTGTTTTAAAAAAAGCAAAGGAGCCTATTCAATTATTGGAAGTTTATATGTGGTAATCCGGTTGTTGGTTAATTTTGCTCCTAAATAGCCATGTAAATCTATCCCCTGTACCTCATATCAAGAAAAGTCCTGTACTGCATACTTGTATGCATACAACATACCAAAGTGTACGATAGTTCATGAAACACTTCTCCAGGGCTAGTGTCACATATCTACTTAGTTTGCCTGTCATCAATTTTCCTGATAATTTGAATCCATAATTGAGGCCTATTTCTTTTCCCTATGTTTTTGGATGTGTTTCGTTTAGGTTCATATTGTTGTCGATAATTTAGATGTCAACAGCACCAATTCTGTTAACTTGAGAGCTGCAGTGTCAGCTGCTCTTCTCCTGCTTCCATCAGAATTCACAGAGGTATGCTTCTTTCTTACTAAATTGTTTACTTTGAGAGTTGGAACAACTGAAATGATTCAACCACACCCTTGCAGGAAGATCTATATGCCAAAGTATGTAGTCTCTCATACACAGGTGATATACGCATGTTATTTGCTGAGGATAAAAACAAGGTATTCCTTTGTTGCTACTTAAGAGGGATGTGGTATGGAAATGTTAATTTCTTTTAAATTCTGATACATATAAATTCTCTGTGTTTACTTGATTCCCATGTGAGGACCACGTGTCTTCAGAGATTATATGTCAGTTTGGTCACAAATTCTGGCTCATGCTTTAGACATTGCTGCCTTTCTGAATTATGAAATATCTCTTTTTAGTTTTTTTTTTCATGTTTCTTATAGTGAAGATGTGAAACATTGGATATTTGTCATTTCACTGATATGAACCTTCCCATCCTTTATAGTCAGGTTGAATTTTCACTTAATATGATTAGAATATTTTCTGCATATATTCCTTTCTTCCTTGTATTCCTTTTGTTCTCTTAGAGAAGGGCAGACACCTGTTGGAAAATTGTTTGTGTTTGTGGCATATTCTTTGGGAAGGAAGCCTGATTGATCATATATGTGTCCTATTGCCTTATGTTTTTACTGAGGTTCCTTTTTTTCGCAATCTGTCCAGGTGAAAAAGATTGTTACTGGGCAGTTTGATCTATTCCACTCAATGTATAAGCCATTTCTTGAAGAATATGAGGCTAAGAAGTTATTGAGACTTTCATCAACTGCCAATAATCAAATACATGCCACTCAGGTCTTTATTATTTGGTATTGATTTTTGGGAGCATTACAATTTATGATATCTTTACCAACATATTTCCAATTTAGGATGATGAACTAAAAAATGATTGACAACATTAAAAAAAATTGATTACGCATTTATTTGGTTTATTCGTTGTAAATTGGAAATATATTAAGTAGTAGTTCTCTCGTTGATTACTTGTTTTATCATGCATTTGAAAGAATTTAGCTTTGTTGTGCCTTGAACTCTATGCTGAAGTATTACCTCTTGAAAATTGAAATATTGCAAACAAACTTGTAGTCCCTCAATTTTTTTTTACCCGAAAAAGAAAAAGAAAAAAGAACTGTATCCTATGAGATGTAATGCATGAACTTGTGATTCCTTCTATTTATGTCCATCCTGTTATTTGGTGCCACTTGATGTTGTCATGAGGAGGAGATTTTTCTTTTTTTCTTTTCTTTCTTTAGTTTCTGTTAAGAAGGAGAAATATAAGCAATGTTTTGCTGCTATTCTGTGCGTTTCATCTTCTAGATATTCTAATTTTCACCTTTGGTTGTTATTTAATTGTTCATGACATTCTTGATGTTGTATATCTTGTGGGATACATCATAGCTTTTCTTGCTGTTCTAGAAACTCCCTCCATCCCATTTCTTTAGTTGTTTTAGGCTTCTATTTTTTTCCCAAAATAATTGTTGTTTTAGAGTTTCAAAGTTAATTTAATGTTTTTTCCCTCAAATATACCCTCATTTAATACCTCCTATTAGTGGTGCAAGTATCAAAGATCAAGGTATTAAATAAGGACATTTTAGTTCAAATATAACAATATTTTACTTCCATTAAATATTTCTTTATCTATGTGCATTAACCTTAAACAACTAAAGAAATGGGATGGAGGGGGAGTACTTTATACACACACACACACACACACACACACACACACACACACACACACATATATATATATATATATATATATATATTTTCATCACACTTATTGATAATGTATGGCACTGTCATGTATTAACTCAATGGAAAAGCTTCTTTCCAATGTTTAGTACATAGAAAATTTGTTAGAGTCAAATACCTAGCAAAAGCAGGCAAGTTGTATATAAATGCATCTTTGGAGTCTACATAACAAGTAAAGAAACTTCCTTACTCTTCTAAAACAGGATTGTGACTTATCAGTTGCTTGTGCTCTAGTTTCTGCTCTTCCTCCATCAATCAGAAGCCAGATAAGCAAGAACGGAGAATTAACGGAAACTGGTATGCTTATGGTATTGTTAGACTTGTTTCTGAATTATTTCTTTATTTCTTAACGGCTAATATTGTTGAGGTCCAAAATGAATTCTCTTGTTCTCAGAAGTATAGAGGTATAAAAATGGTGACATTATCAGTGAACTGGAATTGATTGATTTTCTTAGATATTTGAATCTTTAGATGGTAGTTCATGGTGGTGAGGTTGTACCTCTGAATAGCATGATGTGTGTCAAATTGTGAAAAAATGGGCTATTGTGATTTCAGGTAGATTCATACATGATACTAAAGTCAGTGCAAGAGAAGTGGCTGCAAATTGCTTGCAGAGAATTCTGAGGCAAAGAGTAATGGTTTCAAGTGCAAGGCAGGCCATATCTGGCCTTCTGGCTGTTGGTGGGGTAAATGCTACCAGGTATCTTTCTAAGAAAGTTAGCAAAGCCTGGAGATCATGGAGATGATTTTTGCCGTATTGACAATCATAGACATGAAGTTTTCTTGCTGACCTTGGGAAGTTTACAGATAGACTAGTAACCATTTTTCTGTTTTCATTTCTTCCCTTTCCCTTAATACTCCACCACTTTCTCAATCAAAAGGGTTTAGTAACTGGATTTGCTGGCGCCTTATCATTATTCTCTTGTGACCAGAGATACTTGCCAACAAGTATAGGCATGGTGTTTTGATTTGTCAATGCATTTTGCAGTTAAATTTAGCTGTGCTTTGTTGGGCAAAGGGAATTTTTGGAAAACCAAGTTTGAATTCTGTAAACTCATTTGTTTCTTCATCCCCATTTTTTTTAAAAAAAATTGAGTTCTTAATTTATTTAGAGGTTAATTTCTCTTGGAATAGACCTGTATTTCGAATTGTAGTCCACAAAAATGTTAATAATACGGTATTATTGTTTTAATACTCTATCAATTTAATCCATTCACTTTATAAACAGAATGTAGACTATTATCGCC
This sequence comes from Glycine max, assembly GCF_000004515.6. Classification (NCBI taxonomy): domain Eukaryota; kingdom Viridiplantae; phylum Streptophyta; class Magnoliopsida; order Fabales; family Fabaceae; genus Glycine; species Glycine max. The sequence goes on from NC_038241.2 coordinate 32,746,469, forward strand.
GTATCATACACTAAACATTTCTCACCTTCAAGATTTATTATTCATCAAAGTCAATTGCCCTCCTTTTCTTACTATTTCATTCAGTCAATCTGTATTTAGTTATAAGTTAAACTACTTATTTACCCTCCTTTCCTTCTTAATTGTCATCATCTTTTTCAAGGTATAGTTTAATTTCATTTCTTTACCTTTTTATTCATTCTTTTACTTAATCTAAAATCTATACTACATTCTAAAATCATAAGCCACACAATTAATTTGAACTAAAATTTCTCTCAGTTTTTCTATTACTTTCAACAAGTTGCACTTCTCATTTATATTAGATGTATTTATAATTATAATTTCTATCTTAAATATTATATTTATTATAAAATTATTTATGAAATTTTATATGTATATTGTTAGTCTTTGATTTTAGATAAAAATATTTACATTTAAATATTCAGGCGATAAATTTTTCGTGATGTAATATACTATTCACCAAGAGGTCTATATTTTAATGTTATATCACATTTTTTAATACTCTATAAACTTAATGATATGATATTTTAATGTTATACTTTAGATGAAATGTACCAACCCACTAAATAAAAAAGATAAAGTGTACCAATATTTAAATTATATGGGTAAATTTGTATATCACATTTTCACGTGGCAGGAAAACCTTACATAAAATGTATTGATATATTTCAGGGATACTAATTAGTTCCTCTACTCACCATGATACTCTTAAGAGAGAGGAAAACAAAAACAAAAAAAACTAAACTGATAGGTGACAAGTGACATAAGTTGGTCTTGTCCAGGACCTTAATTTCAGGAGCTGATTCCTATAGTTTGTTTTCAATTTTATTTCACTTTATTTTTGTGGTTTTAGCATGACAATGTAGTTTCTCTACTTTTAGCGCTTCATCAGAGATGTTTTTGTATTGATTTGCAGCACAAAGCACAAATAGTATGACAACTGAATATTTTGTAACTGCTGCTTCGGCCCAAATTCGAAATTGCAATAGACGTGAAAACTAGTTAATAAAACTGCTAGGTTGTTGGTACTAATTCTCATTAAAAAAAAAAAAAGATTTTCACATAAAGTGTTTTCCTGCAATGAAAATTTTATGTCATTGGCAAATCTCTCGTGGAAATAGAAAACAGTGAAAGTTGAAAGTTGCAACTATAATAAAGTAGTTATTTTCCAAAACCAGAAAAAGCCAAGCATGACTCAACTAACCAATAGTCGTGGCAACAAAATAAAGCATTCAATCATTCATGTCCTTGTTTAGGTACAATGCTAAATTAAAATAGAAAGCCAAAATATACGAAAAAGAGAGGACCCTTTTTTTGATAGCACTAACCCAAAATAACCTGTATATTAATCCTCCTCCGAAAAAAGAAAGTTAAACAATAACTTAGTATCATAATTGGAGAAACTATATCATGAATCAGAAAGTCTGAAACTGTTGAACTTGTAAATTTCCCTATTTCCCGAGTGTCTCCGTGAACTTATTAGTTAATACTATATCATTATAACCAGTATTACTATAAGTTACTTTTCAAACATGTCAAAATCAATTAATAGAGACCTTTGGTGGCTGATCTTGACACTATCCTCCCCTTCTCTAATAGCTGTTTGTATGTGGAACTGCTGCTGTGTACTGACTGTCCAGAACATCAATCACCCTGTTGGCTATGGCACTTGCATAGACTGAAGAACCTTCCATTATCTACCTCAGTGAAACAAGTCACAGTTAAACACACAACAACAACAACAATGTGACAATTCTATTCATGCAAGGAATTTATAATTATAACTACCTAGTTAGTTTTTATGTCAAGTGAAATAATACCAACCTTGCTATTGAACAAGAAACTGCAATATTCACCAACATGTCCACCTGCAACATGGTGAAGCTCCAACTGAAGTTCATCCAGAACCTTGGAGACAAACAGCAGGCAGTTAATCTTCTTCCTCTGGAAGAGTTTGATTGTGACATCATCGTCGATGATCCGGACATCAACCTCGCTGTCTTTGGATTTCCTCTGGAGCCATGAGGTCCTTATGCCCCCATCTGGATCACCAAAAGGCTTTATGTTGCAGCTCTCAGCAGCATCTTCTTCTGTTTTTGGCCTCTTGTACCTCTCCTTAGCGTATCTTTTCTTCTCCACCAGTAGTTTGAGCTCATTGACAGTTCTAATCAGCTCTCTTATATAGTCAATGGCATCCCCCACCACAGATGCTCTATCAATCTGTGTTAAACCAAACCCAACCAATAAGCTTCATCAGTTGATCCATAGAAAAAAAAAGTTAAAATATATTTTTAGTCCATGTAGATAGAACATTGTTCACTTTTAATTCTTCAAAAATAAATCTTTTGGTCTTCCATTTATAGAAGTTATCATATTTTCATAAACAAGAAACCCCAAAAAATAAATTTTTGTGAAGGACAAGGACTCTATCTGACATATTTTCATGAAAGTTATCAAATTCGAGAGTTTACGTAGACTCGTGAGAGTTTCATAAACTCGACTCGTGGACTTGACTCGTAAGAGTCCACTTCGTATAAAATTAATAACAAACTATCTATAAATAACATACCAATTAAACATTTCAACAATATAATAAAACAAAATAGTAAATCATAAATTTCACAATACTTAAATAAACAGTCTAGTAACGCATCATTACTAGATAGTAACTTGTAGATGTTATAGTAGTGATAGATAATTCTAATCGAGGGTTTGATATTAGTAGAGAACAAGAGTTTGATGTTATTAAAGCTGAGAATTTTTTTATTTGAGAATAACACACTAAATGAAAGTATGTTGAACACTAAACAAATAGAAAATAACCCAAAATGACTTATATTTTGGTTTAATTTTTTTAACTTGCTGACTTGTTGACTCGGTGGTAAACTCGAGAGTCTACCGAGTTTACTTAAAATTTATAAAATCTATCAAAAATCTACTAAAAAAAGAGTTTACTCACGAATCAACTCAAAGAGGGTAAATGAACTTGTAAACTCGAGAGTTTGATAACAATGTTTTCATGAATAAGAGATCAAAAGAAGACAATTTGTTAGAAACTAAAAAGGGAAAGTGTTCTATTAGGGATTAAAAACATAATGAACCAGAAAAAAAAGATGTAGCATGTTATTTGTTAGTTAGAAAAATCATAGAATAGATGGTGTATACCTTTGTGGGGCTTGGGATGAGATTCCTCAAGATTTTGTATTTTCCATTGAGTTGTTCTCTTCTTTGTTTCTCAGTTGCAAAGTGTTTGGTAGCTTTGCCTCCCCTTCCTTTGCCTACAGAAGGTGTGACCCTGTTGAATTCCAGCACTCCCATGTCAAGCTGGCTCCCATCACCCTCCATCTCATCCCCTCCAGCAAAGAGTGAGCCATTCCTTGAGTTGGTTGGCAAGCTATAGCCACGGGGGAGAGACTGAAACAGCTCTCTGAGTGCTGGAGGCTGTGGAGGCAGGTTCAGATGGAATAGAGGATCATACAAAACTGAGGATGCACTTGTGTTTTCTGATCCTATTGTAAGGTCTCCAAGAAAGGCCATTGGATTCTGAAAGTTTGGTGTGTTCTGAGTTGGGTTTGTGAGGCAAATGGAGGGATTGGTGAGCAAAGATGAGGCTGAGCATCTTGGCATGTGGAGAAGGTTTAGGAGATCTGGTGAAGGGTAAGGAGGGTCTAGTATGGAAGAAGGGTTGTTGTAACTTTGGCTGCAGTTTTGAGTCTCAATTTGCTGAAATTGTTGTTCATTTTGTTGTTGTTGTTGTTGTTGTTCTGTGTGATTAGCATAGGCTATGTCTTGTAATTCCTGAACAGTAGCAGGGTCCCAAGTGGACAGCTGATAGGGATAGGCATCAATGACCTCTTGCACCAAATGGTTATCCATGTTGTTGTTGTTGTTGATGTAGGAGTTTCCCATGTTCAAACCTAGATGTTGTGGATGTGGGATTTCAATAGATGTGGCAGTTACTCCACTTACATAGGTGGAGACATGATCTTCTTGGTGTTGTGGGTAGTAATGGTTATAGGAGAGCTCCTCCACAGAAAGCCTGAGATTCTGTTCAAGACTATTATTGTTGCTGTTTGTGGTGTTTCCTACAACTATAGGTGATGGAGGTAGAGTTTGAGGAAAGTTATCCTTTAGAAAGGGTACACTTTCTCCCATTGTGTTGGGATCAAAGCAACCGGTTTGCTCATGCATTTTTGGCCTGTCTCCTCCTGTACTCGTTAGTCTATCTGCAGTAGTAGTTGACACAAATCAACAGAATCAGATATTTAAAATTAAACAAAAAGAACATACTATGTGAGTGAATACAAAAAATATCACCCAAGAAAGAGAAAAGGAAAAGAAAAACAAAGGAAAAAGACATAACAGAATTTGAACATTCACTGAAAAATATGTTTGAGATTTGATCATTTGAATCTTGTTTTGCTGTAGGTGGTTCTAGCTAGCACCAAATTAAAAATTTGAGGCCATTGAATCAAGAAAGTAATTACTTGTAAATTACCTATACTAGAAGGAAATAAAATTAAACAATATGAAGAGTAGGAAACAGTAGTTTCATATAGACAATGTGGGACAGAGGGATTTGGAATTCTTTCCTTTCTTTTTCTAAGATAGAGTTTGTTGTGAGAAAGGATGAGACAAAGTAGAAGGTGGTAGGAACGATGGGGGTACTTAAAAATGGCAAATATCTCAATGTATAGTTTAATCTATTTTTAGGCATCGGAATTGGAAGAAAAAGGGGTCGTTCAGTTACAAGCAATTCAGTCAGATTCTTGCTTCCAGGGGCCCACATGCTCAGTTTCACGATAAATTTTTAATTACCATTTATAGTTTTTTAGAGGAATTACCATTTATAGTTGAGACACATTTGATTAAACTTGGTTAAAATGAGATTTTAGGTAGTAAGGTTTGATTTAATAGTCTCATTCAGAAAAAACAAAAAAATTATCGTGTTGAAATAAGTTGAAAAATATTTATGGAAGAATAATAAATCACTCATGTAAGTTTTTCACAACCATGTTCTTAAATTACAGGCAAAACAATTTATTAATTTATTGCGAAGATAAAGCTGTTTAATCCGGCCTAAATTTGTAAGACAATCTTGATTGCAGGCATGAAAAAGAAAAACACTTCATTAAAAGAAAAAATCCATTCTAATAATTTCTGAAATTCTATCCAATTACTGTTCTAACATTAATGCTCATAAAACAAAGTATTTACTATTTAATAAGATAAGCTATAAATGTCTACAAAATGTTCCATCTGCATCCCCTTTGCCATCTGCTTTGGTAAATGCAAGTAATTAGCAAATGCATCATAAACCCATTACACAAGTTTTACGTGATTCGATTAAATAACTATATTTACGGATGAAAATATTATTATCAAAACAAAATTACAGAATAATATTTGTAAACATTTTTAAACTCCTCTGTGCCACAATTCTCCATAATTACTTACCTTTACTAATAATCTCTTAATTTCCCCTTTCTCATACATTAAATAACTTCTTAATTCAAGTAAGTACAAATCCTTTTTTTTTGGTGTGGGGGTATATTGGTACTTACAGATTATGAAGAGTTGCTTTACAATACATTACGCATTTTATAATAAAAAAAATCTCCCATATTTTATAATTTCTTACATATCACCACCACAGTACCCAAGGTTAACCTCACTTCATCTATCAGGATTTCTGATGAAAAAACAAACCCATTTCTTACCTAGCATATGCATGATACTAATTAAACATATAAATTTGTAAATAAAAGAAAACTTTCATTTGTAATCTTCAAATTATAAATTTGAATCGAATCACGTAAATAAAGTTTAGATTACATTCACCTATAAATTGATATTATTATATATTCTCCATAATTTTTCATATTCAATGCTGCTAATCTTTTTTGTACAGCAGTGCCCTATGCCTCCCGGGCGTCCAGTTTTGTAACTGCCTCTTTAGAATTCTTCTATGAGAGATGGACAAATACATTTCTTTCCTAAACAATGTCCTAAACTCATACGTTGTCCTGTCTCCTACTTCAACTGTAACGTGTAACAGATGGCTAAAAATATTATATATTATTTAATACGTTTGGGGCATGGAAAGGAAATATGGATATTGAAAATTGAGTAATGTTATTATTTATAATAGGAAAGGAGAGAAGAGAAGACAAAAAAATGAGTGATGTGTGTTATAACATTTTCAGAGAAAAGAACTCGCCTTATTACTGAAACTCATGTGTCTGTATGTAAACACATACACAGGAGCTGCAACTAACTATTCTCTGCGTTCCTTTTTAACTATCTTTTAAAGTTTCTACGTAGAAATTAAAAATTACAATAAATTTTACTAATTTTAATAAAATAGTAATGAAATTTCCTATTTTATTCATTTTTAGTTCCAAATTCTATGCTTATTTTTTGTTGCAAATATGATTGTGCGTATTTTTTGTTCCAATTGTAATTGTTGTTGGTTGAATTTTATATGTTTTTATCCATGTTTTGGTTATCTAATTTTGTTTGTCTAGCCACAAATAAATAAATAAAAAAACGAAATGCTGCCACATGGATGTCACAACGATGGATAAGAAAGAGGAAGATGAAGGGTGATTATAGAGCCAGGAGTGAGGAGAGAGAAAACAAATGGTAAAACAAGAAAAAGTGAGAAAGCAAATAAGAAAAGAAAATCTTGACCATTAATTTAAAAAACAGAGAGATCAACAGTGTAAAATCTTCTTTCACGGTACAAGAGTAACCTCATTGATGCACTTAAGCCTTCTTTATAATCATCATAAAACAACAAATATCATAATGTAATTTTACATTATTAGTACATATAATCTTTTTCTCTTCCCTTATTTACTTTTATTTTGATTTGATTTTACATGCTTTATTTTCATTATCTATTTTGATTACTGCTTACCTCCTTTTCAATTTCTTTCTTTTGAATTAGTTCATCGTATTCACTTTAATTAATTTTACATTTCTTTATCAAGTCCCTTCATTGATTTATTCGTTAATTTTGCGCAATTTGATTTTCTTCAAGTTAATCGAATAATATCAATGTTTTGCTTCAAATTCTTGTAAATATTCAATCTTGCCAAGTTATTTTATTATGACATTCATATTTTTTTTTGTTACAAGGCATTCATATTGTTTATAACCAAATTAAAGTGGGTTATTCATACTTATAAGCAAATTAATATCTCAGTTATTAAATTGAAGAATTAAGATTTTGACTCATATATATGTCATTAACTGAAAATTAAATTCTGCCGGCTACGAAGCTCAAAGAGTATTTAATTCTATGTCTTCATGCTACCATTTAGAATCAACCAGTGAAACCATTTCATAAGATTTTGAACAACGTACATCATCAAATAAAAAATAATTTTGGAAACAAATTTTACTGTCAATAAATTGAAACACCCGATGGGACTCTAAAATTTTAAAACCAATTTGATAGTAGATGCTATTAAGAAGTGATATAATGATTATCATGACAAAATAAATCATAAAAAAGTTTTGAAAAAGCCTCAGGTCAAAATAACCCTGCAAGTAAGCCAGACAACAACAATATTGCAAATTTTGGAGAAAATATTCAACCTTAAATTATGAATGTTGAACCAATTGTTACTTGAACTTAACCATAATTAAACACAGAACGAATATAAATAGAGTTGTCATTACCTCTTAACTTATTCTAGAAATTAACAGTAATTGGAGTTGAATAATTAAAAAAAAGCCTTAACATTATATCAGTAATTAGTTAAGGTGATAATTAATGTAAAATTGTGTAAAATTAATTATGTGTTTGTTATTATTATGATAATGGTTAAAATTATTATCATTTAAAATAAAAATTTATTTTGATTTTATGTTTAAAAATAATATATATTTTGAAAATATTATTTATTAGAAGTTAAATATTTAAAAAATCACAAAGAAAGAAAGAAAAAATCCAACTAATAGATTCCTGGATTCGTCCGCATGTACAAAATATATATATATATATAAGTGTGTGTCATGTGAAAAGTGAAGGATTTTTTTTAATATAAAATAAATTATACATTTTATATGTACTAACGATATATATATATATATATATATATATATATATATATATATATATATATAATCTATATTAATTGTTTTTACACTTTTAGGTAGTAAAAAAATATACATTCTAAAATATTTCTTTCTATTTTTTCTAAGCAAGTATAAACATGATTTAAAAATATTAAAATGCAAATGTTGTTTTTGTTTTCTTCATTGATAACATATCTTAGAGGAGAGAGAAAAAATAAAAATTAAGTTGCCAATTACGCAGAAGCAATGACGAGGTGCAAGAAAAGGAAAAAGAAAGAATACCACAGCTCACACAAAAGGTGATTGCAGAAGAAAGCGCGTTAGCTTGAATTCTAAAATGTATAATTAACGGCACTTGTGGTCCCTCACAACAGCAAGAAATTCCTCTCCATGCAGGTTGGTAAGTTAAACTAACTTATAGGAATGCCTTATTCTCCTTTTTCTAATAACAATTTGATTTTTAGTGTTTTCTGTTTCTTAATTTTTGGGTGTTTCTTATATTTCTCCATCCCTTTTATGTTTCCTGGTTGAAAAATGAAAACAAGTAATGAGGTTTTTTTTATGGATCAAGTAATATGAGTTAATCTATCTAATTTTTGGTGCAATAATTTTCTATAGATGAAAAAAATGATAAGTTTGTCATTTACTAGAAAATTCAATAATATTCGAAGTAAATTGTGACATTGATAAACTCTACAAATAATATTAATATTCTATCTTTTCGAATTATGTCTCTAACTTGTTATTATATTGACTGATTTAGAGACCAAAAATATTGACTTGTCATAGATATTAATTTGGAAACTGATGTAGAGACTAAATATTAAAGTGTCTAAATTGGTCATTATGGCACAAAATTGAGTTTTAATTAGAGACCGATTTTTCAGTGGCTAATTGTTTTAAAAGTTGTATTTATTTAATCAGAGACCGAACATTTTAGTTTCTAATTGAAATATAAATAGAGACTGATTTTACAATTGCTATTAACTCATTTTACAAATTGAATTTTCAGTTGCAATTAATTCATTTTAGATACTGATTTTCAGTCTCTAATTGCAAAAGAATTAAAAACCTATATTTCAGCATTTGATTACTATTGAATTTCTCTACTGCTTGGTAACATAACTAGTTCTTTTTGGGTTTGATATCTGATTTCTATCCATTGTTATTATCTTGATAGGGTATGCTTGCCTTTAAATGTGTTCATGAATCTTATACTGCTAATCACAAAAGTTTATTGAAGAAAAAGAGAGAAAAAAAGAAAACAAGGTGGGGGACAAAGAAACATTAACAGAAGCAATAATTAAGAAGGTCTACTCTATCTCTAAAGAAAGGCTCATGAAGGCTAGTGGGCAAAGAATTCCACCAAGTAAAACCCAGGTGCATGAATCCTAAGTTAGCCAACTTATCTGCGCATACGTTTTCCTCCCTGTATATGTGAGATACAATAAAATTCATACATTGCGTAATTTCAATACAATTATTCCATCTATATATTCTGCCAAGGAACAATTAGAGGATTGTGAAAGGCCAGAGTTATTAAAATATATTCTTTATTAAAATAACTTCATTAAATAAATTTATATAAAAAACATTTGGAAAAGAAAACCGAACAAAACTAATTTTAATTTTTTTTACAAATAGTAATTAATTTATTTAATTATGACGTTTTACTTGGTTGAAATATTATCAGGGCTTACTATCATATTAGGTTTTGAATTATCATATCATTCAGAATATATTTATCCTGTTAAAAATTAGCTAGTATATTAAACGTATGCAGTACGTGAGCATAATTAGATAATAAATTATAATAACCTATCATATTATGAGTAATTGATAAAGAGAATAAGTGCTAGTGTGTTCACGTTATAAAACATTGTTATGTATTATAATTATCATTACATTATAACATAATATAATAATTATATAGGTATAAAATGTCCGATTGTTATATATAGGTATAAACCATTTGTTCTAGGCACCTAAGCTCCTAGACACTACTGTGTTCAACATAATCTTTTTATTATTTTGTTTTCTTAATTAAAATCACTTTTTGCTGATATGATCTTGAGATGATATGTCGCTACAATTTATGCTTTTGACAGGAAGTTTTAGGAATGTAATTAATTTGTTGAATTTTAAAGGAAATATTAGGTAAATTTTTAATATATTATTTATCTCTTTATTTAATAACTCATTTACTCCTCTTATACACTACTTCCGCGAAGTATTCATTGAGAATAATCTTAGAAAAAAGTATCTAATGTAACATTAATTTTGTAAAGTGATATATATTTTGAAACAATTTTTTTCTCTAAAATATCATTTAATTCTATTGATTAGTTGAACATTTATTAGAAAGTGTGTTTTAAATGCATATTTATTATTACGTATTAGGGGAAGGATAATGGGTTTTAATGAAAAACATATGAATGCATACATTAAATAGTTGGATATTATGCATTTAGCATTCTTTTATTATATTTATGAATCTGATTTTTTTAAAAACATCATACCAGAATAAAGTATGACATCTGATGTTATTAATGTATACCGCAATTTTTTTTTAAAAAAAATTCTATACATTAATTCCTTAATCATTATCCTAAGGAAAGTGGTTAACAAAACCAATATACACAATTACACACATAGAGGACAGAATCGACTGATACCAGCTATCAAACTTGGTAAAAGGACATCTTTGATAGCTTTTCACAGAAGCCAGAAGATAAATTTTATTAATTCAATAACTGAATCATGTTATATTGTCCTGCCGATCATGCATACAAAATTTTAGATAATTTGGAAAAATTTATATGTAATATAATAATAGAAATTTACTTATATCAATATTATATTACATGTTACAGTAAGGAAATAAAGTATTTTTAATCTTTAAATTGAATAAAATTTTATAGATTTTTGTTGAATCAATAAAATTTAACTCTTGTCAAAAGGTATTAAAGGTATCAATTAACAAAATTTAATACTTGGTGTAATTTGATCTTATCCTTGAACTATTTTAAAAAAATTAAAAAATGTCCGTATACTTTAAAAGTTTATAATTGGGTCCTTAGGTAAACTGCAAAGATAAATTTAAAAATCACAAATAGTTAAAGGAACTATAAAATAAAAAAAAAAAAACTATTTGAAAATTTTCAAATAGGTCCCTATTTAAGACAATCGGGAATAAAAAATATTTAACATGCTTCAGATGAAAATAAATTCAGGGACCTACTTACAAACTTTTAAACAGATCAATCTAATCTAGTTAAATATAATGTTAAATATTAAAAACTTGATAATTGAATAACTAGAGTTCCTCAAAATACAAATCTGATGGCTATATTTTTAAATAAAAAACTAATTGTGCAATGGAAAGATATAATGTAAGAATTCATGTTGGACATAAATGAGGTATCCTTACCATTCTTTACTTGGAGTCAAATCTTACGGTTTCTCTTGATCTTTCCATTACCACGTCGTTTCTTTTTAGCCAATTTCAATTTATTTTTGGATTTCTTCCCTATTCCACCAACAGGCTTTAAGGAAGCCATGCTTTGACTGCCATCAGCCATCTCCACATCTGGCAAATTTAAAAACAAATAGGGGATATTAGATTGTTCTTGCGAGGCAATCAGATACCAAAAAAAAATGATAAACAAAAAAAGGTAAGAATTGTGGATTTATCTTTGACAAAATATTTTATTTTGCAACATAGCTTTCACAAACATATAGTAGATGCTATGAAAGATCACAAATGATAAGCAGGATAAAGCAAGCAACAACATATCTTAAACACAGTTCCAATCGGCACAAATGGCCATTTACCGATTAGCTTAGCTCTTTGGCATTTAGAAGAAAAGAACCCACCGATTAAATTCTTAGCTTATTGATGGGGAGCATAGTAACAAATAGTACAAGATCAATTTCACTCTGTTTAATGCATTTTGACACATACAAATACCATTCTTTCACAAAAATCAACATATGATCAAAATTACTCAGGAAATTCATATTAATCCACACATTTCGCATAAACAAAGCAGAGAGAAGGAGTAAAGTCATAAACTATGAAGTAAAAGAAGCGATGAGGTACCAATGTTGGTGTTGTTAGTGGAAGTGGACGCTTCCATGGCAGTATTTGGTTTCGAAGGAACCTCCAGCTTAGGTGCGGCAAGGGCGGCCTCTTGGGCAGCGAGCTTAGCAGCTTCTTTCTTGTCATAGAAAGGTTCAACAATCTCCCTCCGAATAGCCCTCAGCCTCTTCTCCCTCTTTGATCTCAATGACTTCGCCATTCTCTTGTACTTGACTACTTCCTTTCACCTAGCTATACTTCAATTTCGTTTTCACTGTACTACTTGGGCCTGTTTGGAATGGAATTCATTTTTTTGATTAATGTTTGGAATCAAACTCATTAGTAATTAGTAATTCAACTCAATTTTTTATTTACTTAATTCTAATGTTGGGATCAAATAGTAAAATTAATTTAAATAAACTCCATTGTTTCAGATATGTTTAGAATTTATTTTAATTTCTTATTTTTTCAATAACATCTGGCGACAAATGAACTCCACGAGTAACCAGCATCCATATCAAGCAGATAAAAAAGAAACAGCAAGAATGAATCCAGCATTATGAATTTATCAAAGTTCTTTTGGATGAACAAAATTCTGCATTTTATGTTTTTAACTTCGAGAAAGGTCACATATAATTGATCAAACTAAATATATAGGTAGCCAGAATATATTAATCAGGAAGTGAACTGGAACCAACAGAGGAAAAACCCTAAAATCATAATACTTAAACAAACCCAACAATTTTTTTATTTTTCAAGAAAAATTGAAAATGAAGCATAATATAAAGAGCAAGAACGTAAGAATAAGTGGGTTCGAATACCTGGTTTGGTTTGTGGAGGCAACAGAACAGAGTTCAAACGAATGCAAACTGCGTATGCGGACTCTGCTTTACGAAAGAGGCGGTGTTTTGCTGTGCAGCTTTGGTAGGTTATATGAGAAGGGAAATTGCATGAGGACAGAATAGTCTTTTAACCCAAAAGAATTATAAATGGGCCTATCTTAGATTGTAAAATTGGGATGGGTTATTAAACTGGAATGGGCTATCGGGGACAGCCCTTCATGTTTTTCAAGCTATATTACATTTATTATATTGTTTTCGTCAAAAAATAAAATCTACTAATTTAGAAAATAATTTTCGAAAATAAAATTAAAAGAATTTTTTTTAAAAAAAATAAGGAGAATAAAATTATTCTTTTACTGAGATTATTTCTTGTTAATATGTCAGCTAAAATACTTTTGGTTCCTGTATAGTTTGGTTTTTCAAAATTTTTTTGATCAATTTTGGTCTAAAGAAAACCTTGTTTGTGTCATGTGTGTATGATACATCCAACTTAATTAATATTCATGATGGCATGGTGAGACAAAATGTCGTGTGGTAGTGAAGGAGTTCACACTCAACTTATGTTGAGCTTGGGCATTTTTGTCATTTACTCACACAATATCCACTTTGGGTAAAGTCCTATGTTATGTTTGACCAATATACTTGCTTCCAGGCGCATTATGTGGGGAGATTGGAGAATGGGAAAGTTTTCGATAGCAGCTACAATCGTGGCAAGCCACTATGCTTTCGCGTCGGTGTTGGAGAGGTATGTATGATAGTTAATGTGTTATGTTGTTTGTAACTAAAAGCAGCAATATACAACATTGGCAACAAATCTTATTGAGTTTAATGGTGTCAATGTAAAAGTTTTAACACTGAACCAATAAGAGATTATGTATTATATAGTATGATTTTTAAGATAGTTATTAGCAAAGTCAATAAATTTTCCTTCTTGGATGGACCATAACCAGTGGCATTAGAAATGGAATTGCTTCTTAAGAATTGTTAATGAAAACCACAGAGTAAATTTCCATGTTTATTTAATGAGCGCCACCAGTCATAAGTAGTCATATTATAAAGTACCCTTTATGTACAGTCATGTTCTGGAATTAAAAGTTGTCCATTAATCAAATAGGTCATTAAAGGTTGGGATGAAGGCATTATAGGAGGTGATGGAGTTCCTCCCATGCTTGCAGTACCTTTCTTTTTATCTGTGTATATTCACTGTTTTATGACATGTCCTGTTAGGAATTTTATAATTCATAATTAATTAATATGAGCTACATATTATATTATAACATTTATATTAATTATTTATATATGGGTTCAATATGAAGTGATCTATTTAAGTGAGCCCATTATACTGTCAACAAATAATTGAAATGGACTTAATGAGCGGAAACCAGTTTGGCTCATTAAGGGATAATGAGAACCTAATAGATTTAAAATATAAGGCATGATTATGGAAACCAGTTTGACTCATGAGATTCCGTTGCGTGTTAATTAAACTCTATGGATCCAGGTATTCCTTAAAACTTCTTGATATTCTTTTTATGCTCATTTGGTATTGTATATGGTTTATTGAAAATTTCCAACAATGACAAGGTAAAATTGTTTACTTTTTCCTAACATAGGAGGGAAACGTACACGGAAGATTCCTCCAGAACTTGGATATGGCTCAAGAGAGGCTGGTGGTAGAGGAGGCAAGTACTCTTTTCCTTTAGCTCTGTGCTGCTAAACAATACTTTTTCTTTGACATTATATTTATGTGGAAAATAAAGATGAAAATTTGTTTGCTGTTGGTTGGTTTGCACTTTGTGAAACTTGGACGATTAAAGATTATGTTATTATTTATCTTTAATTGGTATTAATTTATAGTGTTACTCTAAAGAAAAGTACTGGTTACTTTAGGGTCTGCTTAATTTTAAATAAACAAGAGCTTAGGGTGATGATTGTGGCACTCAGGCAAGTGGCATAACAATGCAGAATAAAAGAATGGACTCAATGGCAGCTCTATTTCTGTTTTTTTTCCTGTTCACTTAGTAGTCCAGGAGAATAAATAAGAAAAATGCACACTTGGTGTTAAGAAAATGATATTTTGTTGGGAATTTTTTCTTCTAATAGTGACATTGCTTTATATTACAAGCTAGTCGCTGCTAACATATCTCTGTTAAACTTACATGGACTTGTTAAATATACAATTTCCAGGAGCTATTTCTCATTAATAGAGAACCATTAAATTAAATTAAGTTCTTAAGGAAAAACCATGCCAAGACATATCACTGTGACTCTGTAGAAAGTTTTTTTTTGGGGGGTGAATATATCTCTGTAGAAAGATGTTTATAAAACTAGTGAAAACATATGTACAGCAAATTCCGTAGAGAAACTTGAACCAAGGAAAGCATGTCAAGCTGTTGTAGGCTACCAATGTTCTGTTTTATTAATGAATCTAAATTGGTACTAGGTTTAGCGGTTG
Organism: Glycine max; assembly: GCF_000004515.6. Classification (NCBI taxonomy): domain Eukaryota; kingdom Viridiplantae; phylum Streptophyta; class Magnoliopsida; order Fabales; family Fabaceae; genus Glycine; species Glycine max. The sequence goes on from NC_038241.2 coordinate 32,761,953, forward strand.
ATTAGAATAGTGGTAATCTTAAGAATTATGCATTGCCTTATACACACGGAACACTTTCACGTATTCTTTTTCTGCATGAATTTTTCTCTTACCATTTTTCTTAGCCAAGCAAAAACTTATGCCTAGCTAGTTTGATGCAGGTTCATGTATCATTCCTCCTGATTCGGTATTATTGTTTGACGTGGAGTTCGTTAGCAAAGCATGATTTACAAAGCCGTGAGCTGGCAAATTGCGCCCTTCTTTTTGTTCGAAGTTTGGAGCTTAGATTTCATATAGGAGAAATTTTACAATTAATATTATTGTTAAACTAAAAATTACTTGATAAATGCTTGACTAAGTAATAAACGTGCTATGTTATTGACTATACAGCTTTGATTTCATTAGTATAGAAATTGTCCCCAAATGTTGAACAGTTATGAGCTACTGTTCAGCACTGAAAAACCACTTCAAAGTTCAAACAAAGAGGGGAAATAATGCTGAAGAAAATAGAAATAACCAAAGAAAGAAAACAGTCGGTAAAAGGAAAGCTGTCAAAGCACTTTGATTGCTTTTGGCAAAGCAAGCAACCAGTTCTTTTTATCTCTTTTTTTGTATGACAAACACTATCCTGAGTCCTAGTGTTACAAAGCAGTTAAATTGATTCCTAATAACTTATTAAAGTGACAAGACCCCCTGCAATCAAAAGTGAAGGCCAAATCATGTCTCATTGCCTAAAGATATCTAACATACCTCCTCTTACTAGCTAGCTATGTACTTAAATTTGAAACTTATATTTGTTTCCTATTTTCTGAAGTTTATATAATAAAAAGTGAAAACAAAAAATAAGAACAGAAAACAACAAAAAGTTGGTTTTACTTTTACCATTTCTTATACACACTTTTGAATAATATTAAACAAAATGAAAATAGAAAACCTTTACTCGAACTAAACAACATCTAAATTTTGAGTTTAATGTTTTTATGAGATGGAATGCGGTCGAAAATGTCCCTCCATGCATTGCTTCTATTACATTTAGCATCGAATTCAGTAAACTGAACTGACAAATTGTTTGAAATGTGGACGTATTTCATCCCACAAAATGTAAAAGGACAGCTTATGATGCTTATCACTTTGGAATCTTGGTAGCTTTATCCCAACTTTTGAAATCATGATTCAAGTGTACCGATATAGCTACCAAAAACACAATACACACCATTTAGACAAGGAAAAACAACTAAAATTAACCAGTAATTTTTTCCAATTAAGTTTGTCAGATTCTAATGATTGATGAACAAGATAGGTATGTGTATGTACTATGCTACCACTATCGAACAAGAAAGAGACACTGGATGGAGATGTAAGAGTTGAGACAGCTTGCCATGTTTTGCTTCAATTTTTAAAGGAATGGGACAAAGGGTACCAAGGCAGTTCCAGAGAAAGTGGTGAGGATATTTCGGGATATTGAGGAAGAAAGATATTGACCCTTTATACGCTACTTTGGATGCCAAATCCATGTAAACTTTTTCACGCAAAACAATGGTGGTTGAGGGAGGTTTCTGCTCTTTTCCTTCATTTCTCCTTTCACTATAGCGTGCAATGAGCAACCTCCTCGTCATAAACAAAAGCACCCAAAACCATTACAAATTTGAACCATCATGTGATTCATGTCCCTTCCCTCGTTGCTTTTTGTCCAATAACATAACATAATGAAGCCAACAAGTATATAATATAATCTCATATACACATCCTCTCATGTTTAAATCATTGGTACATGATCATGCTTTCAGTTTCAGAACAACAATGTGAGCAAGACTTCACTGATATCAAACTACTTTGAAGCCTTAGAAATCCAAATTAATCCTTTGCAAATGGACAAAAACAAAACCCAAAAAAGGGGGAAAAAGAAAAGGTAAAAGAAAAAAAAATTAAAAGCCATACACCTCTAGGTTGGTAATAATACTTTTTTTTTTCTCTTTTTCTTTTTTTGATCTTCTTTCTTCTACTAACGAACTTACCTGTTTGAAATGGGGTTTGGACCACTGGGGACTTCATGTGCACTTGCATTGAAGATCCTATTTGGAGATTGAGAGTGTTGAGAGTGCTCTCTCTTTGGAACATGAATGCTGCCTTTGCTAGTTTCTCCTAGTGCCATATCCTTCTTGGAATTTTGTTCACTTTCTTCTCTTACTGAAGCAACTACTTTGGTGTTCCTCTTCTTGACACCCTCTTTGTTAGATGTTGAAGGAGAAAAGATATTGTGTTCTAGTATGGCCATAGTGAAGTGAGAAAGTAGGAGCAAAGAGAAGAAGAGGGCCATGCAAGTGGAGAAGGAAGATGCTGTATCACCAGCCATGCAAAAAAATAAGTGCCTTATGAAAATCATCCAACAAGAAGCATAGCTAGCATTGTGATCATCAACAAAGAAAAAGGGATAAGGTTGGGTATGTGAATATGAAAATATGGTGAAATTTTCTTTGGAGCTCAAGGAGACAAGGTGACAAAGAGAAGGTAGATAATTGTTCTGGCGAAGATGGTGGGAGTTAATGTTATATAATGATAAAGAAGGTTTAGGTACATACAAAAGAGAGAAAGAGAAAGTCTACTGAATATCTATGAAAAGGGAAAGCGGGGATTGATGAAAATTTCTGGATGGTCATATTCAACTTCTTTGTGATGAGTGCCAATGTGATTGCAACAATGACATTGTTATGATGGCATCCAAATCTAAAGTAAACAAACTACACACACAGGTGGCACGACAAAGCAAGTGCCAATTTAGTCAATGAAAATATAAAAAGTGGAACAAAAAATATATTCGACCTTTAACTTTCGTCCGTCACTGTTAATAAAATAGCATACGTGACACAGAGAAACGAAGAGAAACGAATTTGTCACTGAAATGGAAAATGTTAATAAGATATCATTTTTGGATATAGATGTCAGTAATTATTTATTAGAGAAAAATGTCGGTAACTTTTTTTTAACTTAAATATCAATACGTTTCATTGGACCAAAATGTCAATAAGTTATCATTATTGGACGAAAATATCAGTAATTTTTTATTGGACCTAAATATCACTATTTTTGTATTAGACTAATTTGTTAAACCCGAAATTTTGTTTTATTTAAGGGTAAAATACAATTTTAGGATAAAATTTTGCCTTTTTATCATTACAAGCATAACATTACAATAATCACTTAAAAAAATACATTGACAAACATAATTTAAAATAAACATAACAATAACGATAATATTGATTATCAACCATAATTTGTCTGTCACAATAGAAATTATCCAAAATAAACATTGTACCAGTTTACCAAAATAAACATCGTAATAGTATACCAATCATTACAAAATTTTCCAAATTATAATAATTAGTCACGATCAACTACAAATAAAAGATAAATATATCTCATATTTCACTTTTTCAAATCTTGACTATTTTATTAAGTATGACGGACGAAAGTTAACAATAAGATATATTTATTGTACTTTTTATACTTTTAGGACTAAATTTTGTATTTTCATTTTTTAAGGATGTATTTGTGTGAATTACACATGACAAAAATAACTATTTATCCTATTTCTATTCCCCGAGAATGGAAAGACGAAAAATCAATAAAATATTATATGATAAATATGTCACCTCTTCTTTGCTTTCATCATTTCCTTCTCTTTTATTCACCTATAACACACACATGTGGGTTTGAGGGCCAAGTGTGAGAGAGAGACTTGGAGAGAAGTCAGGTTTGAGAGTTGGAGGAAGATGATGGTGGCGGCGTGACTGGCGATGCCAATGGTGACCAATGGTTGGGTTGGTGGTAATCCTTGAGAAGGGAGAACAAGAGGAAACAACCATGGAAGTAAGGGTTTGCGGAAAGAGCTCGCGATAAATATGTTCCTATATTGATAAGTAGAGATACTCACGTTGGTAATCATTTTGACAAATTCATCCCTCTATGTCAGGTAGGTTATTTTATTGAGGGTGACGAACAAAGTTAACGGTAGTATATATTTGTCGCATTTTTTATATTTTCATAAATTAAATTTTATATTTTCATATTTTAAGAATGCATTTCTGAGTGAATTATACTTTCAAGAATAAAATTGTCTATTTACCCAAAAAAAAATATTTTTTATTACCTATTTAACATGTCATTAAAGTGAGAGACAATAATGACCCGCGTAATTAACGCGGTAGGCATTAAATTACATGAAATAAGAACTTTTCTTAATTAATCCAAAATCATTAATTAATAAATAACAAAAATAAGACGCTAAAAAATCGTGAGGTGTCCCACAAAATATAGGACGGTACGATCGACTCACGATTCTGCTGAGCCACTAATTTCTTTCTGACTTTATAATAATTTTTATTTTCCCTACCGTAACTTGAATTTCACCTTTTAATTTAAATAAACTATCACTCAAATTTCTAAGTTCTAATTACGATACCAAACATTTATTCTTACTCCAGTAAAAGAGTAAAAAGTGGAACAACTTCAAGCATTAATTTAGTAATCATGAAAAAAGGAAATAGGACAGAGAACCAAGCACAAATTATAAATTGTTGGAAGCAGAGAAACAAAGAAATATCAATAAGCATCGACAAAATTGTATTTGGTCCTAATTTCCCCTTCATTCTGGTCCATGAGAACTTCAATGTTGCCAAGCTTTGCCATGAACTGATCTGTGGATAACAACCCCCTTTTTTTCTTCTTGAGTTTCGTGTAGTACACAGGATCAAAGACCCGTGGGGTTTTAGCATCAAGATCCACAAATTCTGCAGCCTATCTACGCTTTCTTTGCAAGAAGTTGAAGGTGCTTGGGATCTATGCATGGGTCTGGTTTCCCGGCCCCTTAATATGGAATGGATCCACATGAAGCACTTTTTTTTATTTATAAATAGATATTAATTGTTAGTTTTTATTAGTGGAGAGATTTAAACTCTCGACTTATTTCTTTTTTTTTTACTTTTTATTAATAAGTCAACCTTATGTCTTTCCCTGCAACACTTCCTAAATAATATGAGCCCTTATGATCATGTTACATTCAGTAGGTTAGTAACAATTTCGATGTATAGGAAATTGGAGCCAATGTATGTAACAGTATGTAATAAATTCTTGATTTAGATTAAGGATTGGAGAAACTCAACCAATATGGATCATCCAAGTGGTATCCCTCGAACACGTTAGAATGCAGCACAAGATACTACTGTCTTGGGGGCAATGCTTCTCCATCTTTGCCAGGATATGGCCAATCACTAATTCAAACTCTCAGCGTCTTGCTTGCTTGTGTTGTCCTCTCACTTCCATGATTCCATCCCTGTATTACTATTGCCAAGATGATGAGTAGTACTACAACAGAGAATAAAAACTAATGACATTTTTTTATATGAGAGCTGAATATTGTTATTTAATTTATCCTGACAGAGCAATGGTGGAAATGTAGCCTTAGGAGACTAGTAGCTGAAGGTCACCAAAAAAAGGAGACTAGTAGCAGCAGTGTATTCCTTTTGAATCCTCTCGTTCACTTTTCCGTGTAGGATGGATTCAAATTGTTCAGGTGTTACTCTTAAGGGAAATGGCCTCATGGTTCTAAGTTTGTGATTGCGATCAAGTTACGGCATGGCAGAAAATTTTTATATTATGAATAATTATGAAAAAATATAATGTGATCGAAGAGTGTCAAAATACTTTAATATTACCACTGCAATTGTGATTGTGAACCGTAATTTAAAATCATTCCATTGACCACAGTTTGTGGAAAATTGCCTTAGGTTAAAAAAAAATATTAGCCCAGAATTAAATAACTCAGTTTTTGACCTGGTGTAAAATATAGTGGTTTCTCATGAGCTAACCCAAATGGGCTAAACTGACCCAAATTTACAACTCTACTTTTAGGTAAACTATTGGATATAAAAATGATATCTACCATTTTAGTGTAATAATGTAGACGTTTTAAGTTGAATTGATTATTTTTTTGTAAGTAGCTAGAATACTTACACGGAGAACTATGGAACCAGCTATAATAAAGCTAAATTTCATATGCAACTGGTTAGTATGTTCAATTGGATATTTAGTATTTATGATCACAAAGGAAATGTCCCGAAAGAAATAGGAACAGGGAAAGAGAAACTTTATTTATTTTAGTTGAGATTTGAGACCTTTATGAGGTCAGATAATTGATGTCCAGCATTATTCTAAAAAATATGAAAAACATTAATTATTTGTGTATTGGGTACCAAAGGGTCAAAGTGTTTATGTAAGTTAATTGTTTGTTTATATTCTGTTCTCTTTTTAACTTCAAAGGATTTGTCATATTCTCTTGGATAAGCATCTCTACAACGTACGTACAGTTAGTTGTGGTGAATCATTATTAATAGCCAATCGTGGATTTATAGTCAAATTTCTCTTATTCTAAGCTTTTTCGTGAGAGCTCAAGAGTCGGCGTTATCCTCCTTTTTTAATATAACATTCTCTCTTTTTTTTTCTAGTATTTTTAAAATTACTTTTTCTATAGTATCCTTGATTATGATGAGTATTAGATGGAAGAAACATTGAGGACTATCCAAGAGATTGCCCAAGCTATAACTAATGGCTGAATCAGATGACGCAGAAACCTTCAAAGCATCAGAATTTCCCTGCACGGCAAGAAAGAAAACTAGAGTAAAGAGGAGTAATGGAAGGTGCGCTTCACTAAAGTGTTGAGTTCTCTTTTACAATCACTTATCACCCATTTCAATGTTTTCTAGTTCATAGGATGAGGTGAAGTGTCAAGTAATAAAATTAATTAATGACTTGACAATTATGTGAGCAAGGTTATCAAACTCGAAACGCAGACTCGTGAGAGTTTTATAGACTCGACTCGTAGACTACTTCATATAAAATAATAACAAAATATTTATAAATAACATACTAATTAAACATTTCAACAATTTAATAAAACAAACCAGTAAATCATAAAGTTTAAAATATTTAAATAACCAAGTCTAATAATAATACATCACCACTAAACAATAACTTGTAGAGGTTATAGTAGTGATAGATTATTCTCATCAAGAGTTTGATTTTATTAGAGAACAAGAGTTTGATATTATTAAAGGTGAGAATTTTGTATTTGAGAATAACATGTTAAAAGTTATGTTGAATGCTAAACAGACAGAAAACAATAAAAAATGACTTACATTTTTGTCTAATTTTTTTAACTTGCTAACTCGTTGACTCGGTGGTAAACTCGAGAGTGTACCGAATTTACTTAGAGTTTATAGAGTTTACCTAGAGTCTACTAAAAAAAGAGTTTACTCAAGAGTCGACAAATGGACGCGTAAACTCGTAAGAGTTAGCGAGTTAACTCGAGAGTTTGATAATCATGCATGTGAGTCTAGTGAAGAAGTCAGTATAATTATATTTTTAATTTTTTATTAATTAGTATGAAATTAAAATCATATATTGTCTAAAAAAATTTAACATGATTATTCTAATGAATTTATTGATAACAGGACAAGTCACTCATATCATCAATTAATATTATTATTTAATAATAAAAATTAAAACTACTAAAAAAGAATAAAGATAAATAACACTAAAAAAAATTGTTTAGAAAAAAAACATAATTAACTCTAAAATTTATGACATTATAGTCTGCGTCATAAGCAAAAACTTATTAAACAAACATCTAATTAGAACTTATTTGTTGTCTATCACGGGTGAAGATCTTGGGGAGCGATTTGATCAGCCAAAAATATTCCTATTTGCTTCTTAAATGAAACCAAGCCTAACCAACCTCCCAAGTTCCAAACCTCATCCTTTTTCAGTTTTCCTTTGAAATACTATAATAATATGGAATTAGAATGGTGAACCATACTTGAAAAGACTAAATATATTTGGAGAACTACTTTATTACAGTTAAGATATTAAAGGGTTATACAACATAGTTTCAGAAGGGAGGGGCAAACTAGGAAATAGAAAAGGTTCGCATGCATTAAGCGGATGGCAGATACTCATACACAGAAGTGAGGCGGTGCTATATAATCCCAAATGTTAAAGAGGATAAATACGAACATAAGGCCATGCAGGCTAAAAATAAAGAACATGGTGTACTAGCAGTCAATGTACGGTTATTATTATTATTATTATTATTATTACCCGTGAACTATATTGGATAAGTTTTGAAGACCATTGGGCTACATGTTTTGTAGCACTATAGGCTTGCCAAGTTGCCATCCCCCAATTGACTTCTTTTAATATATCATCATAATCATAATTTGAGTGTGCTTTGCTCATGTTCATTTTAGTAGAATGGAATAAAACGACAGATGCATCTACTTAACGATAAGACCTGATGAGTGTTTTTCAGAGTTATTTCAACATTATTTCCTTTAAATTTGTATTTATTTTCTTTTTTGGCTTATATGGTTAAACTTGATTTATGTATTATTAGATTATCCATTATAAGGCTTAATCTCCAACATAATTGAAGCCAAAGAACACATTACACATATATCATCTACAAAAGTGTTATACACTCAAATAACAAATTCGAAATTCATCAATAGGCAGATACATTCCAAGAGGTAGCAATATAAATGATTGAGTTATCAATCCAAATTAGATTTAAAATTTCTGCTTAGTGGATTGGTATGGAGCCGTGGGCATAAACAAACCAAGAGTATAAGAAACATGAATTAATTAACATTTATTTTATCATCAATTTGGATCACAGTAACATTATTGAGTGGAGAAAATATTAAAATAAAAGGCTTTTGGATTAGGCAAAAGGGTTACGTGCAACCAATAATAAAGATGAAACGCTACAAAAGGACATCAGATTTGGTAACTCAAACCAAAAAGAACGACAAGAAATACAGGATTCGATTCAATTTTTCTTTTATTTGGACCAAAGCATAAACTAAACAGAGTTCATGATTATTTATTTATTTTATTGTATGAAACAGAAACATAGCGAGGGTTAGTTTGAACTTTGAACTTAAAACAGTTTTCTGGCTTGCGTGGGAGTGATAGTGATTCGTTGATCAGAACTCAGTTGACTTTGTAAAGCAAAGACAGAAGAAGGTTTGAGAAATTGTATTGATACAAAAAATTTATATAAAAGTTACTACTATAATACTTACTACTATTTAAGCAAGAGATATTAGAATGGAATATATAATATTGTAAAAGATGTTATATGAATTTATTTTAGGAATAGTGATTACCAACACCAAATACCTAAACTCAGTTCATAAAGTTTTAAAAAGGGATATTATTATGTTATTGAACTGCTCACTTTCTCATTGGGGTCTCAGCCACGACACAAAAAGCAAACCCGCTACAACTATTCCTCTATCAACTAACAACTACTGCATCCTCTTCCCCTAACCCCCATATCTTTATGACTTCATAGTTTTTTCTTTTTTCTTTTCTTCTGAAAGTCAATCTCTTACCTCTGTTGCATTCCATACTCATCTCTTTATGATATTTATTATTGGACCTTTTCCCTTTCCTTATATGTTGACCTTCTCGTTTCTCAATATCAGCTTATCTCTTCTTCATTCAACTATCCCTCTTAATTTTCTCAGAATGGCAACTGAAGGTATTTGACTAAAGTGTTGTGTTCTCATTTTAGAGTCTCTTATCTCTCATTTTTCACCCTTTTCGATGCTTTCTAGCAATATTCATATTCATGCAGCACATACCAACTCATCTCCAACGCATGCCTTGCCATGCAACCATCCATCCCTTCCATACTTCCATCTTCACATTTACACACATCAAGAGAACCATAAAAGCCTTACTTTTACACTGCCTTCATCTACATCACTAGGAAGAACAACTTTTGTTGCAACTTGAAACCAAACAATCCTCACTCTCTGGCCAAGTTTGTGAGTGATTGAAAGTTGCAAAATAGAGCAACCCAAATGCCACAAATGATGAAGTTTTCAACTTTTGCAATTGTGTTCCTTTTGTGTTTTTCTTCTATGCTACTAGTCCTTGGTCAGGTCAACTCAGACAGTGAGAGTACTTTGAGAGTGTTGTTGGAAGTGAAGAAGTCTTTTGTGGAAGACCCACAAAATGTTCTGGGTGATTGGTCAGAGGATAACACAGACTATTGCAGTTGGAGAGGGGTATCATGTGAATTGAACTCAAACTCAAACACTTTAGATAGTGACTCGGTGCAAGTAGTGGTGGCTCTCAACCTTTCTGACTCGTCGCTCACCGGGTCAATATCACCTTCACTCGGTCGTTTGCAAAACCTGCTCCACCTTGATCTCTCCTCCAACAGCCTCATGGGTCCAATTCCACCTAATCTCTCCAACCTCACTTCATTGGAATCTTTGCTTCTCTTCTCCAACCAACTCACGGGTCACATTCCAACTGAGTTCGGCTCGCTTACGAGTCTCCGAGTCATGCGACTCGGTGACAATGCACTAACAGGAACTATCCCTGCGTCTCTCGGGAACCTAGTCAACCTAGTCAACCTTGGCTTGGCTTCATGTGGAATCACCGGGTCGATCCCGAGTCAACTCGGTCAACTCAGTCTCTTGGAGAATCTGATTCTGCAATACAACGAGTTGATGGGTCCGATTCCGACCGAGTTGGGGAACTGCTCAAGCCTCACCGTCTTCACTGCAGCCAGCAACAAACTCAACGGCTCAATCCCGAGTGAACTGGGTCGACTCGGGAATCTGCAGATTCTTAACTTAGCCAACAACAGCTTATCATGGAAGATTCCGAGTCAACTCAGTAAAATGAGTCAACTCGTTTACATGAACTTCATGGGGAACCAGCTCGAGGGTGCTATTCCACCGTCTCTGGCTCAACTGGGTAATCTTCAAAATCTGGACTTGTCAATGAACAAGCTCAGTGGAGGAATCCCAGAGGAGTTAGGCAACATGGGCGACTTAGCTTACTTGGTTCTGTCTGGTAACAACCTTAATTGTGTCATACCAAGGACCATATGTTCCAATGCAACAAGTTTGGAGCACTTGATGTTGTCAGAAAGTGGACTTCATGGTGAAATTCCAGCTGAGTTGAGTCAGTGCCAGCAATTGAAGCAACTTGATTTGTCAAACAATGCACTCAATGGGTCCATACCTCTTGAGCTTTATGGGCTGCTCGGGTTAACTGACCTTTTGCTGAACAATAACACTTTGGTTGGTTCCATCTCTCCCTTCATAGGTAACCTCAGTGGCTTGCAGACACTTGCTTTGTTTCACAACAATTTGGAGGGTTCTCTGCCAAGAGAGATTGGAATGCTTGGTAAGTTGGAAATTTTGTATCTTTATGATAATCAATTGTCAGGGGCTATTCCTATGGAGATTGGTAACTGTTCTAGCTTGCAAATGGTTGATTTCTTTGGGAACCATTTCAGTGGGGAAATTCCCATCACTATTGGAAGGCTGAAAGAGTTGAACTTCCTTCACCTCAGACAGAATGAGCTTGTGGGTGAGATTCCATCCACCTTGGGTCATTGTCATAAGCTGAACATTCTGGATTTGGCTGACAATCAGCTCTCAGGTGCAATTCCTGAAACGTTTGAATTCCTCGAGGCGTTGCAACAGCTCATGCTCTACAACAATTCTCTTGAAGGTAACCTCCCTCACCAACTGATAAATGTAGCAAACTTGACCAGAGTGAATCTCTCAAAGAACAGATTGAATGGTAGTATTGCTGCATTGTGTAGCTCTCAATCATTTCTTTCTTTCGATGTTACCGACAATGAGTTTGACGGTGAAATTCCTTCCCAAATGGGGAACTCACCCTCCCTTCAGAGGCTGAGATTGGGCAACAATAAATTCTCTGGTAAAATTCCAAGGACATTGGGAAAAATCCTTGAGCTGTCGTTGTTAGACCTCTCTGGAAATTCACTCACTGGACCAATACCAGCTGAGCTTTCTTTGTGCAACAAACTGGCTTATATTGATTTAAACAGTAATCTTCTTTTTGGACAAATACCATCATGGCTTGAAAATTTGCCTCAGTTGGGAGAGCTGAAGCTTTCCTCCAATAATTTTTCTGGGCCTCTTCCATTAGGCCTATTCAAATGTTCCAAATTGCTAGTTCTCTCTCTAAATGACAACTCTCTGAATGGAAGTCTCCCATCTAATATTGGTGATCTTGCATACCTTAATGTCCTCAGACTTGACCACAACAAGTTTTCTGGACCAATCCCTCCGGAGATAGGTAAGTTGAGCAAGCTTTATGAGCTCCGGCTCTCTAGAAATAGCTTCCATGGTGAGATGCCGGCTGAGATTGGAAAACTTCAAAATCTCCAAATCATTTTAGACCTCAGTTACAATAATCTCTCAGGTCAAATCCCACCTTCTGTTGGGACACTGTCAAAGTTAGAAGCACTTGATCTTTCCCACAATCAACTCACTGGAGAAGTCCCTCCACATGTTGGGGAAATGAGCAGCTTGGGAAAGCTTGATCTCTCTTACAACAACCTTCAAGGAAAATTAGATAAGCAGTTCTCGCGCTGGTCAGACGAGGCATTTGAAGGAAACCTACATCTTTGCGGAAGCCCTCTTGAGCGCTGCCGCCGTGATGATGCTTCTGGGAGTGCAGGCCTAAATGAGTCATCAGTAGCGATAATATCTTCCCTTTCAACTTTAGCTGTAATTGCTCTTTTGATAGTTGCAGTGAGAATCTTCTCCAAAAACAAGCAAGAATTTTGCAGGAAAGGCAGTGAGGTGAATTATGTTTACTCTTCCTCTTCATCACAAGCACAGAGAAGACCATTGTTCCAACTAAATGCTGCTGGAAAGAGGGATTTCAGATGGGAACACATCATGGATGCCACGAACAATCTTAGTGATGACTTCATGATTGGTTCAGGAGGTTCAGGCAAAATCTACAAAGCTGAATTGGCCACTGGAGAGACGGTGGCTGTCAAGAAGATTTCATCGAAAGATGAATTTCTGTTGAACAAAAGCTTCTTAAGAGAAGTCAAGACCCTAGGGAGGATTAGGCATAGACATCTGGTGAAGCTAATAGGATATTGTACCAATAGAAACAAAGAAGCAGGTTGGAATCTGCTGATATATGAGTACATGGAGAATGGGAGTGTATGGGATTGGCTTCATGGGAAACCAGCCAAGGCAAGCAAAGTAAAGAGGAGAATTGATTGGGAGACAAGGTTCAAAATTGCTGTGGGATTAGCTCAAGGAGTGGAATACCTCCATCACGATTGTGTCCCGAGGATCATTCATAGGGACATCAAATCCAGCAATGTATTGCTAGATTCCAAAATGGAAGCACACTTGGGAGATTTTGGACTGGCAAAAGCACTAACTGAGAATTATGACTCCAATACTGAGTCCAATTCTTGGTTTGCTGGCTCTTATGGCTACATAGCACCAGGTAGTGATCAAACTGTTGTTTTGAATTGGCTTTTATCTTACATTAATCTTTGTCTATCTTTAACCACTGAAAAAACTTGTTTAATATTGGCTTTATTTTCAGAGTATGCATACTCCCTACAGGCAACAGAAAAAAGTGATGTTTACAGCATGGGAATATTGCTTATGGAACTTGTTAGTGGTAAAATGCCAACAAGTGAATTTTTTGGAGCTGAGATGGACATGGTGAGATGGGTAGAGATGCACATGGATATGCATGGCTCTGGACGTGAGGAGTTGATAGATTCTGAGCTGAAACCTCTTTTACCTGGCGAAGAGTTTGCTGCATTCCAAGTGCTTGAGATAGCCTTACAGTGCACGAAAACTACACCACTAGAGAGGCCATCTTCAAGGAAAGCATGTGATCTTCTCCTCCATGTATTCAACAACAGGATGGTGAAGTTTGAGAAGATGAATTTGAATCATTACAAATGAATTTGTTTTCAGAGGATTGAAATAAATCCTTAGCATTATGGAAAATCTATGTCTACAATACCTTCTTTTTCACATTATTTAGACCTTTGTGTATAGAGACATTGGCATAGTTACTGCAAACTGACAGTCAAATTGGTAACACGTATTATTAATTTTCAAACATTTATGAGGAAAGCTCCTTGTTTAATTCCTCAGTGGGGATGCTGATCAGCTCTTTAAGTTATCATTAAAGGCCATCATTTTGCTTGAGCAATTTAGGCGCTTTATCGTCATGTTTCATTCGGAAACTACTTCACGTACAAAAGTTATGAAGGGAAAGGTAAATAGAATTGGATGTTTTCACTTGTTCTTTTTCCAAATATTGATATTTTCCATTTCACCACGGTCTAATATTGTTCTATTAAGACTCCTTTAACAAATTGAACGTTTATCCTAAAAAAATTAAAAAATAAAACAACTATGTTGAACGTATAAAACTCTTAAACTATTTAAGTCAATTTGCCAAAGTGTCTTCATGAAAATAAATGCTCAAAAGCGATAGGAAACTTGGAAACTAAATCAAGTTAATGCAGATAAAATGAAACGTCTAAAAAATTGCAAGAACAAAATGAAGGATACTTCAAGCTAAGATGAGACGGATGGTTGTGACAAGGGGTTCATCCAATCACTTTGGCAAGAAAAAATCTTGTTATCTACTCCACAATCACAAAAGAGTAGCATTTTTCAGAAACAAATTACATGGGATCACTAAAACCCCACAATCACAAGGCATCCTTTAAAAATCGTTGATAGGCTGTAATTAATATTTTTTACAAATGCCTGGTCCCAAGTTATGTTTTATTCTCCGAAATAAACTCAAGGTATGCACACATTAGATAAGACGTAATGGAGTCACAGATATCGTGATAATCTTATTACCAATGAAGCCACCAGGCCAGAACATTATCATCTACAACAATTTCACTGCTTGCAAAAACTTGTGCAAAAAATAGGCTGATTAGCACGAAAAAGTTTTAACAGCCTTACAAACATAACATCATCAAATCAGAAAACAAAGGCAACAAGTTCAACATATTTCATGATTATTTTCACCAACTGCCACAATCCATGAAGACATGCATTAATCATCATCTCCATCTGCAATGCAATATCAAAAATAAATAAGATGCAATGAGGTAATAAAATGAAAATGTAAGAACACCAAAGGAAATGACAACCCAAAAACACGATATACAAAGCATTCAGTTAAGGAACAACTGGCAATCCAAAAAAGTTTAAAGCACAAATACTTCAGTTGT
Organism: Glycine max; assembly: GCF_000004515.6. Classification (NCBI taxonomy): domain Eukaryota; kingdom Viridiplantae; phylum Streptophyta; class Magnoliopsida; order Fabales; family Fabaceae; genus Glycine; species Glycine max. Next base: position 32,777,071 of record NC_038241.2, read on the forward strand.
TGCCAAGGAATAAGAGTCGGGAAGTACCATAAAAAATCCAAAAAGTCAAACAATTGAATAATGGTAAAACTAGAATTCTTGAATTGAAAAGCTAGAGAATTAGTGAACAATCAAATAAGAGCAAAAGAAAAATAAAATAGACCACAAAACCCACCATAATAGCCCATAAAAGAATTCAATGAAAAATAACAGCACATAAAATAACTCAATAACACATAAAGAAAACGTGTCAAATGAGTCACATTACTTAATGGGGCCTCTTACCCAAATTTCACTATGCATTACAATAAACTGTTAGCCATCCCATTGCATTAAAATTGCAGTACCTTATTAGCTATCACAAGTTCAAAACTATGAAGTGTAGTATTCCAATAAATTATCTATCAAGAGACAAACTAAATCATTATTACCATTGCCACAAAATCCATGCCACTGACTTCAAAAAGAATCATATTCTTCTGCATAGCAAGCCACTATTTCATACGGAACTACATCATGGCAGTTGAAAATCACATTATTGCATTTTTTTTCCAGTACTCATTGCTAGCATTATCCTCTTCTAATCTAATATTTTCAAACTCAATAGTAACTTAGGACCAAATGAAATGCTAGTATCTTACTCTAGTCAAGAGTCAAGACACTCAGAACCAAAGAAAACAGATACTGCACAAAACTACTTATCGAATTCCAACATTGTCAAAAGAGAAACCTTATTCAAATCCAAAGATGTGATCATATGCAAAACCTCTCTCTTTTTCTCACCCGCATATCTGACAATCCACATCAACCATTCCTGCAGAGGCACCCTCTGTGCTTTCTCTCCAAAATCACCATCACAAAGACCAATTCAAAAACATTTTCAGCTTCCTCACAAGTTTCAAACACTGCGTACAGTGTTACAATAAATTACCCATCGAGAGAAACAAACAAAATCTTCATAACCATTTATCACAACATCCAAGCCACTATCTTAAAAAAGAATCATACTCTTCTGCACAGATAGCTATTAGGCACTATTTCACATGGAACAACATCATGGCAGTTCAAGACACTATACGTGTACTCATCACTCACATTATCCTCTTGAATCCAACATTTTCAAACACTGTAGTAACTTAGGACCAAATGAAACAGCAACACCTTATTCAAAAGAGATACTTCACAAAAATTAATTATCCAATTCAACATCCACACTGCCAAATTACCCTCCTAATTACTAAAAAACATAAAGTAGAAGAAATTGATATATCCTACAACCTAAAAAAAGAAATTCATGTTTTGGGGCAATTGAATGAGTGAAAAGAAAGGGCGGAACCTATATAACGTCTTTCGTTGGCGGCCTTGGCCTTTTCGAGCATCTTGTCGAGGTCTTGCTCCACTTGGGCCTCCCATTTCAGAAGCTGGTTCACAAACACCGCGCCCAACCCCATTCCGACCACGTGCTCCCACGGATCTACACGCACAAAAATTCATGAGTCAGAAACGGAATTGAATTAGCGATCGCAAAAAGAGAAATAGATAGATGGATACGGCGCATGTAGGGGAGTTTGCGGAGAGCATTGGAGTACATCTGGGTTCCCAAACCCAATAACGCGCCGATCGCCGTCGCACTCAACATTTTTCTTCCCCTTTTCCTCTGCTCTCTCTCACTAGATTCCACAAACTCTTCCTCTCGGAAACCAAACCTATTTCTTTCTCAAATCCTTCATTTTTATGCAGGGTATTAGAGGAATTACACCCTTACATTTCACAAAGCTGTAATTTCGATTAGGTGTGTTTAGTCTACCTATTAAAATATAAACTAAGTCTACAGTGACAAAGTGAAAATATTAAGATATTTTTGTTTTTTGTTTTTTGTTTTTTACTTTTTGTATCTTATTTCCAAAATTAACCCTCTCTCTTATATGCCATCTGTCTTCTCCCTCCGCCACCACCAATAAAGCCTTGTTCTTACTCCCATTGTGTCCCCATTGTCATGATCACCGCCACCACCGTGACCATCATGTCCTCTGTGTTCGTGACTGTCGTGGCCTCCAAAGGATCCGCCATCACTGGAGGAGCGGAGAGGGTAAAAGTGATTTGTGGGGCGATGGAGGGGAGTGAGGCGGAAACGGAGAGAAGGGGTAGAGAGGGAAAAGGAGGGAATGGATTTGGAAGAGAGTGGAGTGAAGAAGGAAAAAGCGATCAACATTGTTGTGTTTTGTGAATTCACTTACTTCGCTGGTTCGGAGAAACAAATGAAACACACTTTATGATCTTCTTCTTCTCTTCAGTGGTTCAAGTGCATGAAGAGGAAGAGATAGAAGTTCCCGTTTTTTTTTTTTTTTAAAAGAAAAATTGATTTGGATCTGTTTCTTGAATCTGGGTTGTATTTGTTTTATTTGTTGAATATTATGGCTTAGGGTGGTACCGTATTTTCTTCGGATTTGAGAAACGGGGTTGGGCAAATTTTTTTGTGAGAAACTGCAAAGTGGTGACTTGTTGCTGCCTATTCCATCCAAGGATCAACCGGTTGATTTTCTTAGCAAGGCATTATCTCCACAGTCCTTTCTGCCATTTATAACCAAGATGGGCATGTTGGACATCTACCATGCTCCAGCTTTAAATTCCTCTAACTCTTCCAATCCCATGGTCCCCAATCTTTTTCCTTTCTCTATATATACTCTTTGTATTTTGATAAACAAATAGAATGAATTCTGAGTTTCTCATTCTCTGAAATTCCTTTCTCTGTTGAGCTACTAGTTTCTTAAGAACTCACGCTAAATAACTTTCAAATGGGGTTCGTAGACTATTCGAAATAAGTGAGTCTAGGATTTAGACCGGGTGTGTCGAGTGGATAGTTCTGAACGGGTTCGTCGAAGGAAGTAGAAGGAAGCTTTGAGGTGTTGTAGTCGTATATATAGCCCTTTTGCCCTTTTTTTTAAAAATAAAATAACCCGCATAGGCAGTGCTATAGTGGTTTTATGTTATTGTGCAATTGTCCAAAAACCAAAACTAATTTGTATCAGACATCATGAACATACTTAATCGACACATCACCTGGTCACTCCCGAAAACAAAGAGGGAATTACTCCATCCTTAAAATAACTTACATAGTATATCTATTAATTAAGTTCATATTTTTATATTGATTGACGTTGATTTTTTTACATACAAAATAATCTCAATCTACGAATATTTGTAGGTACAGTGGTATATATATATATTGATGAATAATAATGGTGATTTTGGTAAGAGACTTCTGGGAAAACCGAGACAAAAACAAATATAAAAAGATAGTGACATCTCTTGTGGAAAAGATGAAAAGGCAACAATAAAGGTGGACACAGACTACTATGGTAAGAATTAAGTCAATCAAGAGTCATGAGGCGGGAAAAGTAGAGTGTCGAGGAAGGAAACGAAACCACAACAGTTTTTTTATAACACACTACTCCTACTATTCAACTCTGCTTTTTTTTTTTTCTTTTCCTTTTTAAATATTTTACTTTTTTTTAAATAACCTATATACCAATAATATAAAATATGTTTATATTATAATCATAAATTATCATATATAATAAGTTTAATGATAAATAATATATGATCATTATATTCTTTTTATTGTATACAATCATGAAATACCTCATTAAAATTCGATTAAAGTTAAATATTTTTTCTTGTAAAGGTACTTATTTTAAAAGTAAAAAACAAATGTAACAGGACATAATGATTTTTTCCTTTTTATTTACTGTTTTTTTAATCTTAACCTGTAACTGTAATATAAGTGTTTGTCTTTTCTTCAACTCTGTAAAGTAAGAGTCTTTTGGATTACCATCAAGCTTTGAAGCATTCAGTGAGAAACTTGAAGCCCCATTTTCTCCTTTTTTATTTTTTTCTTTTATGGTTTTTCTATAAAGGCCTACTTCGTGTGCACGACGACAAATACAGTACGAGGCTTTTTTCTTTCCTGGTAAGCAATCTATTTCCTCTAGTGTATATTAAAGGGTCTATCTTAAAATCGGGTTTTGATCAAACTTTTTTGTAGTAAAGGAAGCATCTTGGCTAGGAAGGAAGCAACATGAGTCGAAGTTCTGGTGATCATGGCTTTGTAGACATCATATTTTCGTGGTCTCTTGGAAGACATTTTCAATGAAGATCTGTACAAGGACAAGGTTTGTATAGTACTCTTTTGTATAGTACTGATTAACAAGTTGTAATAAAAAAAAAAAACCATAAAATTCCACTTGAAATTTTATACCACTTGAAATTTTATACTTTTTAATAATTGAAAGATAAATTCCACTTGAAATTTTATAACTGTAATATAAGTGTTTGTCTTTTCTTCAACTCTGTAAAGTAAGAGTCTTTTGGATTACCATCAAGCTTTGAAGCATTCAGTGAGAAACTTGAAGCCCCATTTTCTCCTTTTTTATTTTTTTCTTTTATGGTTTTTCTATAAAGGCCTACTTTGTGTGCACGACGACAAATACAGTACGAGGCTTTTTTCTTTCCTGGTAAGCAATCTATTTCCTCTAGTGTATATTAAAGGGTCTATCTTAAAATCGGGTTTTGATCAAACTTTTTTGTAGTAAAGGAAGCATCTTGGCTAGGAAGGAAGCAACATGAGTCGAAGTTCTGGTGATCATGGCTTTGTAGACATCATATTTTCGTGGTCTCTTGAAGACATTTTCAATGAAGATCTGTACAAGGACAAGGTTTGTATAGTACTCTTTTGTATAGTACTGATTAACAAGTTGTAATAAAAAAAAAAAACCATTACTTAGCTTCCTTAAGTATATTTGTGTACAATGCCTTGGACTAAATGGATGAGTTAAGAGTGAGTTTAGATTAGAGCGGTTATCCAAGTTCCATTGAGTTGACCGTTGACCGTTGACCGTCTCCTAGTTCCAACAACTTAGCATGCAAGTATGGTTTTGGTCTTATGTTGTTTGGCATCATTTACTTTTAGGATTAAGTGTTTTTACCCTTGATATTTACGTAACGTTTTTGCATACCACTTACATTCACAAACATGTTGCTTGTTGCTTGTGCCTTGTGTCTCCATTTTAAAATGTTTTCCTTACTGTGTACATTTTACAGGTCGAACCTATTGATCTATTGTTCAAGTCTGTTCGGCATTATTTTGGGTCCTATGTGTACCCCTTATTGGAAGAAACTCGAGCACAGTTGTGCTCAAGTATGGAAATCTTATCCAGTGCACCTTATGCTGAAGTAATTTCTCTTGAGGAGACCTACTCAAATGGTAAAACACTCTACAATGTTAAAACTGACAGTTGGAAAAACAGGTTCTCTGGTCATGGAAAAGAGCTGTACAAAACATTGTTTGGAGATCTTTTTATTTTGGCTGATTTTAAACCTGAAACTGTGGAAGATTTACAAAGGGTGGGAAGGACATGGACTCTTGTATTATCTGCTGGGGTTGCAGAAGAGGAGAATGAGAATGACAACACTGATATTATGTCTACTTTTAAAGTTGCTGCATCTAAAAACATTGATGTCAATGAAGAAGGGCAAAAGTCTTTGTTTATAGTATTTTTGACTAATATAATCCCTGATAGAAGAATATGGAGTGCACTGCACATGCCAGGAAATTCAATGCTAATCAAGAAAATTTTATGTGCTGGTGGTGTGGTAAGAAATTTAATTTTATGTTATGGTTTTAAGTCAATGTTTCAAAGATTATACTGTAATAAAATGATAAGCTGTGGTCATCAAACATTGTTACTGTGTTAAACTATGGACAAAACATAACACTGCAATAAGGTTATTTAATATTAAGTGTTGATTGTCTATTACAGTTATAGTTATTTGTATCACCTTTTCAGAAAGTATATAGTGGAATATATGTACTATTTTAAGATTCACTCCAACAAGCTGAAATGTTTATAAATTTGTAAATTACATTTTCTTGTTGATTGTTATGGAGAGTATGTGGCACTTTCAAGTAGTACATTTTTTTAAAATTTTTGCTTATAGCTACAACTCATGGATATATGATGGGGAATATAGGTTGAGGAAAGTTGTGAGTACTTCTCTCTACAGCCAGATTATGTAAAAGATGACAGAACGTATCAAAGGTTATCATCAGAGTTGAATGGGTCTCAGTATGAGGCAATTTGGGCATGCCTTTCTTCCATTCAGTGTTGTCATAAGTCTACTGTGGATCTCATTTGGGGTCCACCAGGAACAGGAAAAACCAAAACTCTGGGCACACTGCTTTATGCTCTTCTGAAGATGAACCATAGGACTCTTGTTTGTGCCCCAACAAATGTTGCCGTTAAAGAAGTGGCCTCACGTGTCTTGAGCATGGTGAGAGAATCATTTGATAGAAATTCCGAGGCTTTGTTCTGTGCATTAGGAGACATGGTATTATTTGGGAATCATGAGCGGCTCAAAGTTGGTGCAGATATTGAAGACATATATTTGGACTATCGTGTCAAGCATCTCATGATGTGCTTCGCACCACTTACTGGCTGGAGATGTTGTTTTTCTTCGATGATTGATCTTCTTGAAAATTGTGTTTCCCATTATCATATATTCATTGAAAATGAGTTGAGAAAGGATCAAGAACAGGTTAGCGATAATAATTTTAACAAGACAAAAGACAATAGCACTTCACATTGTAGTGAGACAGAGAAGGTGCACAAAACTTTTCTTGAGTTTGTGAGAGAAAGATTTCTTTCTGTAGCAGTGCAACTCAGAGACTGTATTTCTGTCTTGTGTACTCATGTTGCTAGAAGTTACATTTTGGACCATAACTTTGAAGATTTGGTTTGCCTTATTCACAAAGTTAGTTCCTTTGAAGCTTTGCTGTTTCAAAGTAATATTGTTTCTGAAGTACTGGAAAAGCTTTTTTCTCCTCCAGAACATCTACATAATTCTTGTGAGTCATCTGTGGGTGTTGAATACTTATTGTACAAGAGCAGAACTGATTGCTTGTCTTCTTTAAGAACCCTTAAAGGTTCACTTGATGAACTCAGCCTGCCAAATTCTATGAACAAAGAATCAATTAGAGAGTTCTGTTTACAAACATCCTCATTAATATTTTCCACTGCTTCTAGTTCTTTTAAGCTGCATTCTGTTGTCATGGAGCCATTAAAAGTATTGGTGATTGATGAAGCTGCACAGTTGAAGGAATGTGAATCAATCATACCTCTACTACTTCCAAACGTAGAGCATGCTGTTCTTGTGGGAGATGAATGCCAGCTACCAGCAATGGTTGCAAGTAATGTATGTACATGCTATTTTATTTTCAATTTTCAATATTCCTGCTTCTTACATCTCCACCTTCTGAAGCTTAGAAAGTTCTTCATTGCCAATTAATGTTTATGCTCCTCTTTGTTTTGTCTAAGGTTTCTCATAAAGTTGGTTTTGGAAGAAGCTTATTTGCAAGGCTAAGCTCGTTGGGTCATCCAAATCATTTTCTCAACATACAGTACAGGATGCATCCAGCAATAAGTTCATTTCCAAATTCACACTTCTATTTTAACCAAATTCTTGATGCTCCAAATGTTGTGAGAAAGAACTACAGAAAACAATATCTTCCAGGGCCAATGTTTGGGCCCTATTCCTTTATAAATGTAGTTGGTGGCATTGAAGAGTTTGATGATGCTGGACGAAGCCGGAAAAATATGGTTGAAGTAGCAATTGTGATGAAAATAATTAAAAATTGTTTTAAAGGTTTGTGTGTGTATGCGAAATCTCAGTAGTGATCTATCATTTTAGTGTATTTTCATTTTCCTTGAGAAGGACTATACTTGTCAAAAGTGAAAATTTTTCATTATTTCAAACTACTTGGTTGTAATTGGATTAATGTCTGTGAGTAGGTGATATTTTAAGTAATTAGCAGTATCAAGGATCTAGTATTTGTAATGTGATTATGTTGGAATTTGATTTTTTGCCAGAAAGGTGAATCATAAAAATCTGAAACATTCTAGTTATTTTCATTTTTTTTGTAAAAATTGTTAACGTAATATATGCACATATTTTCTAATAGTAATATATTGCATTATTTTTCCCCATGCAGCATGGTGTGACTCCAAGGAGAACCTCAGTATAGGTGTAGTGTCTCCATATGCTGCCCAAGTTGTTGCAATTCAGGATTTACTTGGACAGCGGTATGATACACACGATGGATTTGATGTGAAGGTGAAAACAATTGATGGTTTCCAGGGTGGAGAGCGGGACATTATTATATTATCAACTGTACGAACCAATCACAGTACTTCACTTCAATTCATCTCCAATCACCAGAGGACTAATGTTGCTCTTACAAGAGCTAGGTATAGCTTACTATGTACTATTCTTTTTTGCATTTGGTTTTTGTCCCAATACAAATTTTTGTATTAGTCTTGACATATGGAGTAATGCTGAAATATGATATTGAACAGGTACTGTTTGTGGGTTTTGGGAAATGAAAGGACCCTAACAAATGAGGAAAATGTTTGGAAATCTTTGGTGCTTGATGCTAAAAAGCGTCGATGTTTCTTTAATGCTGATGAAGACAAGGAATTGGCAAAAAGCATCTGGGATACCAAGAAAGAGTTGGATCAGTTAGATGATTTGCTTAATCCAGATAGCTTCCTTTTCAAAAAATCCAGGTGGAAGGTATTTGTAATCTCATTCTTGAAATTTTACATTTTCTTCCTGTTGTCGATTTTCCAATCATGTTTTTGACCTTTAGTTCACCTTCTCTTCTTGTTTTTGTTGCAGGTTCTTTTCAGTGATAATTTCCTTAAATCATTTAAGAAACTGCGATCAAAGCAGACTAAAAAGTTAGTTCTTGACCTCTTGCTCAAACTCTCCACTGGTTGGAGACCTAAAAGGATGAAAGTGGACTTACTTTGTGGAAATTCATCACAGATATTAAAGCAGTTCAAAGTTGAAAGTCTCTTTGTTGTCTGTTCAACAGATATAGTAAAAGAATCAATGTATACTCAAGTTTTAAAGATATGGGATATAATGCCTCTGGAGGATGTCCCAAAATTAGTGAAGCGTCTTGATAATATATTTGGGAGCTACACCGACGAATTTATAAGTTGCTGCAGTGAGAAATGCTTAGAGGGGTAAGTACTGTAAGTTAAATTCAGTTAGAGCTAAGCTTTTATAGCTGCTAATATCAAGTGTTTTGCTTCTTTTCTAGGAATATGGTGGTCCCAATAAGTTGGGAAAGATCAACAGAGATCACTAAATTTAAGACTCTTGATAATAATGGAAATGAAGCTGAATTAAGTGGTTGTGATCAAAGAATTTATGTGGAGAACTCAAAGGTTGAGGAGAGTTTGTTATTGATGAAATTCTACTCCTTATCATCAGTTGTAATTAGTCACTTGCTTTCTGATCGTATCAGTGATGAATTTGATCTTCCCTTTGAAGTATCAGATGAAGAATATGACATAATCCTCTTTCCTAAAAGTACATTTGTATTGGGTCGCTCTGGTACTGGAAAAACCACTGTTTTGACTGTGAAGTTATTTCAAAAGGAGTACAAGCATCACATGGCTGTTGAAGAAACGTATGGAATTAACAGTGCTGCAGTTCCTTGTTTGAATCATGATAAAGAGTATAAAAAGAGTTCTACTACGAATGATAGGCCTGTCTTGCACCAGCTATTTGTTACAGTCAGTCCTAAACTATGTCAGGCAGTAAAACATCATGTTGTGCGATTGAAAAGGTGTGGAATTTCTACTAATCTACTAAAGACTATATGTTTTTCTTTCTCTTGGCTAGCAATTCGACATTAGCTGGCTATCTTTTAGATTAATCCTTTTTTTCTTTCTTAAATCTTTCCATTACCTATTTGTTTATTGGTTTTCACTTTTCACTTTTGAAATACCAAGATACATTGAAGCTGAATTTATATATTGATATACTAAATAATGCTAATTTAAAAATAATTTATTGGGAGATTTTTGTATTATTATATTTCTCCATCTCTTTTATATGATTGTGTGTAAAGATAGAAGAGAGAAAAGGAGAGAAGAGGGATTTATATTATTGTAGGAGAAAATACAAAGCCACTGAGATCTCTTACAAGAGCAGTATCTATACTGCTTAGATTTAGTTGTAACTGAAAATTAACTAGAGCTAACTGTCAACTGACTACAGTTTTAAAACTAACCAGAGTTAGTTACTCATATACACTTACATTGTGGAATATGTTTTCATTTGGAAAAAGAACTGGAGCAAAATTGAGTTTTATAAATATGAATGATTTAACTCTATTATTTAGATCAAGAAATGTTTAATGACAAAAAGAACCTTCACTCATTTTTTAAGAATTGGTGAAGTTACCAATATAAATTGCTCTGAACCTTAAAAAACTTCGTACCCCATTGCCCAGAGGCTCTTCGCTATGCGAAGGTATGGGGGAGGGATGTTGTACGCAGCCTTACCCTTGCATATGCAAAGAGGCTGTTTCCGGATTCGAACCCATGACCAACAAGTCACCAAGGCACAACTTTACCGCTGCACCAGGGCTCGTCCTCTGAACCTTGATAAGATAAAATTTATGACTTCACTCCTATGTTGACCATGTGAATGTAGTGAATTTGCATGATATATAAGAAGGCATATGGAAAGTTTCTTCTGAGATTATGATTTTTTTTTGTTTCCTGTATAGGATAGTATGTAATGGTATTATTTAGTCCTTAATTTTAGCCATAATTACAGTATACCTTCACTTAAATTTTCATTTTTTTTTTGTAGTTTTTATGCATTGTTTTGTTTGGTATGTAACATTATTAGAACTTGTTATGCATACAGATTCGTATGTGGTGGCAATATTGCTGCTGAAAGCAATTCTATTGAGGAAGATATTGTTGATGTTGATACATCAATACAGTTTAAGAATACACCAGACTCTTTTATGAATCTTCCTATCGACTCATATCCCCTTGTGATAACATTTCAGAAGTTTCTAATGATGCTTGATGGGACTGTGGGGATTTCCTATTTTGAGAGATTCAGTGACTTATCTTCTGATGGTAAGAACCTCAGTGCAAGGTCTGTTGCTTTGGAAACATTCATCAGAAAGAAAGAGGTGACTTATGGCAGGTTTGATTCATTGTATTGGCCCCATTTTAATTATCAGTACACTAAGAAGCTTGATTCCTCTAGAGTGTTCACTGAAATCATATCCCATATAAAAGGGGGTATGCAAGCGGTGGAATCTAGTGATGGTAAGCTAAGCCGTGAGGAATATCTTTCATTATCTGAAAATCGAGCATCAAGTCTTATCAGGCAGAAAAGAGAGATCATATATGATATTTATCAAAGTTATGAGAAAATGAAGAATGATAAAGGGGATTTTGATTTGGCGGACATTGTGATTGATCTTCACCGTCGTCTCAGAATAAACAAATATGAGGGTGATGAGATGCACTTTGTGTACATTGATGAGGTGCAAGATTTAACCATGAATCAAATTGCTTTGTTCAAATATGTGTGCCAAAATGTAGAAGAAGGTTTTGTGTTTTGTGGGGACACTGCTCAAACAATAGCAAGGGGAATTGATTTTAGGTTCCAAGATATAAAATCTCTCTTTTACAAGAGATTTGTGCTAGAATCAAAGGGCAACACACACAATCAAGGAAAAGTGAAAGGGAAAATTTCAGAAACTTTTTTATTGAGTCAGAACTTTCGCACTCATGCTGGAGTGCTGAAACTATCCCAGAGCACCATTGAACTTCTTTTTCGTTTTTTCCCTCATTCTATTGATGTTTTGAAGCCTGAGACCAGTTTGATATATGGGGAAGGTCCAGTGGTTCTTGAATGTGGAAGTAGGAAAAATGCAATTGTAACTATTTTTGGCAACAGTGGACATGTGGCTGGAAAAATTGTTGGCTTTGGTGCTGAGCAAGTAATTTTGGTACGAGATGATTCTGCTCGTAAGGAAGTTTTAGACTATGTGGAGAAGCAGGCTCTTGTTTTAACCATTTTAGAGTGCAAAGGCCTTGAGTTTCAGGTTGTGAAAGAATCTTATCTAATTCATTTCTACTTTGTATATTATGTATATTTTTTAATGGTCTGATGTGTCCTTTTCCAGGATGTATTGCTGTACAACTTTTTTGGCTCTTCACCTTTGAAAAATCGATGGAGAGTGATATATGAGTATATGAAGGAACAAGAAATGTTGGAACCTACAGAACTTAAGTCGTATCCAAATTTCAGTGATTCCAAACACAATCTCTTGTGCTCTGAACTTAAGCAGTTATATGTGGCTATAACTCGTACAAGACAAAGATTGTGGATATGTGAGAATACAGAAGTGTACTCTAGACCTATGTTTGATTATTGGAGAAAGAAAGGTCTTGTGCAATTTAAAGAACTGGATGATTCACTTGCTCAAGCAATGAAAGTTGCAAGTAGTCCTGAAGAATGGAGGTCTCGTGGCAAAAAGGTTGTTTTTATAATCAGCCATTATATTCGTTGTGCTTCTATAGTAATGAATTAAAATAACATGTCATACTTTATTTTCATTTGATTGAATCATTGTTTATTGGTGTCTTATGAGGTTTATTATAGTTTGCTTTGAAATCTACCCAAATGTTATCAGATCACTTTGGTTGTTCGTTTGCAGCTATACTATCAAAATAACTATGAGATGGCAACGATGTGTTTTGAAAGAGCAGGAGACTCTTACTGGGAGAGAAAGTCTAAGGCTTCTGGTCTTAGGGCAAATGCAAACCGTTTGCGTGATTTGAATCCTGAGGATTCAAATGCAATGCTTAGGGAAGCTGCTGAAATTTTTGAAGGCATAGGAATGGCTGAATCTGCTGCCCAGTGTTTTTCTGATTTAGGGGATTATGAAAGAGCTGGTATGAACTTGAGCTTTGGCATCTATGGTTATACTTCTATGTCATTTGCTTATAAAGTACTTTACTAGTTTTAGAGTATTTGTTAGGAATTAAGAAATCATTTTATTTTGAAACACTAACAGTGAATCTTTCTTACATGTTCATGTTTTGCATTCTTTGGCTGGATTTACTCAGGTTGCAGATCAGAACCTGCTTAAAAACATTAATTAAAAAAGACCAATCGTTTGATAAACAAATATAAAAGTTGGAACTGATACGATCTCTGAGATGTGGTCCTATGATTAATGTTATATACATATACATATTAAGTATATACAAGTCTTCAATTTTATATGCAGGGGGATTGAGAAGCTTTGTTTAGTTCTTTTTTTTCCTTTCTATTTTGTTTTATTGTTTATGAGGATTTTGTATCATATTTTCTTCATCTTAATAATTTTATTTTATGAGGATTCCGTTTCACTTTTCTGTCTCATGTTTGATAACCATTATTGTATTACATACTATAATAACCCAGTTTACTTTGAGTCTTAAGTAGTCTTTCACTGTCCAAACTTATCATTGATACAGATTTTTTAATTTTTGTTGTACAGAGCTTACCTATTTATGTTCATTGATGGTTAGTTTTTTTCCCCTCATTTTCACATAAATGAAATTCAATAAATACTTGTTGCTTGTTCTTACCCTTCCCCACCCCCCCCCCCCCCCCACCTATTTTCACATAAATAAAATTGAATAAATACTTGACACCATGTGTACTTTTTGGGATTTAGTCTATTATATCAAAAAAGTATCATCTAAAGCTTATATCAATACGTTATTACAGACAACTTGAAATGTTTAAGCTGTTAATTGGAAGTTCTAGCAAGCGAATATAATTACTAATGTTTGTCGGACCAAGAGGAGAAAATAAGTGTTGGGAGAATTGTGCCCTCAAATGGATCCCCATAGCTCAACTTGAATTACTCAGGGCCAAAAATAATGGACTTGTGTTCCAAGGAAGGAATTCACAAACTTAAGCTTTATCCTACAGATTTTATGCCATTGGCTATTATTTACTTATTTTCTAGAGACCGGAGAGAGAGAGATCAGAGAAAACATAGAGAAAGGAAGATAGGGAAATTGAATAGAGTAGCATCTACTATACATTTTTTTTTTATGAATTCTCATATTTTGGCTTCATTTGAAATTGTAAACATTTAATCTACAAGATTAATCCTGTTTCTGCTAACATAACAGGGAAGCTCTATTTGGAGAAATGTGAAGAGCCTGATTTGAAAAGAGCAGGGGATTGCTTTTATTTAGCTGGATGTTATGAAACTGCAGCTCGAGTGTATGCTGGAGGCAGTTTCTTCTCAGATTGTTTGAATGTTTGTGCAAAAGGAGGGTTGTTTGATATTGGCTTATATTACATTCAACACTGGGAAAAAAATGAAAATGCTGATCATTGTATGGTAGACAGTCATGAACTATTCACAATAGAACAAAAATTTCTGGAAAATTGTGCTCGTAATTATTTGGATCGTAAAGATACCAGATCCATGATGAAATTTGTTAAAGCTTTTCACTCAATGGATTTGAAGCGTGAGTTCTTAAGATCATTAAGTTTACTTGATGAGCTTCTTGTGTTAGAAGAGGAGTCAGGGAACTTTATGGAAGCTGCAAACATTGCTAAGATGATGGGTGATGTTCTACATGAGGTTGATCTACTGGGAAAAGCTAGTAAATTCATGGAAGCTTGTGAACTTATGCTTTTGTATGTACTTGGGAATTCTCTTTGGTCTGCAGGAAGCAAAGGGTGGCCCATAAAGCCATTTGCACAAAAAGTTGAGCTCTTGAATAGAGCATTATCTTTTGCAAAGGAAGAGTTGAGCAGCTTTTATGTGATTGCATCTACCGAAGCTGAAATATTATCAAATGAGCATAGTAACACTTTTGAGATACTGAATCATTTGAAATCATCTCGCACATATGGGAGTATTAGAGGTGAAATAATATGTTTGTGGAAGCTTTTGGATGCTCATTTTCAGCTGAACTCCTCCAAGTTTGTCTGGCTAGACAATTTGTTAGATGATTCTGTGGAAGGAATGTTATTGGAGAATCAATTTTCTGTGGAGTCATTGTTTCATTGTTGGACGTGTTGGAAAGATAACATTGTCTGTGTAGTGGAATCTCTTCCAAGTCTCAAATCACAAGATATTCATCATCACAGCAGTTATGGAAAGTTTGCATTGAATTATTTGGGTGTTCGGAAGCAAACGTCTAATCTAAATGACATTTACATTTTGCTCATCCCTGAAGCTAACTGGGTGATGAAACTGGGTGATAGGTTTCTAAAGAAGAATGGAAGGCTAGTTTCTGTTGATGTTCAAGATTTAGTTTCTGCTGCTGAGAGCTATTGGTCTTCACAATTGGTTTCAGTTGGCATGAAAGTCCTGCACATCCTTGATGCACTCTACAAATTTTCTGCTAGTAAAGCTCTTTCTGAATTTTGTCAATTCAGGTCCTTATTTCTGATCTATGATGTTTTCAAATTTCTCCTCAAATCTAAATGTTTTAACCTCAACCATGGTAACTTAAAAACATTGGAGAAATTTAGCAGAACTCCAATTGACCGTTCATTGTGCTATTTAGTTCCTCTTGACTGGAGTAAATCACTGATAAAAGATATGGTTTATCTTAGAACAACAGAAACTTGTCAGGATTTGGTTAAAGATGTGATCTATGAAAACATTAATCGGAAAGATATGCTGACTTATGGTCAAATTGGAAATGTGGTAGTCATGATTCTTGGTACAGCTAATCTAAAAAGTGAACTGTTTGTGAAAATTTTGGCAAGATTTAAAGAGAATCCACTCTGGCAAGAGTTCATTCAGAGCTTGCATTTAAATTCAGCTCAGAAAAATTCACATGTTGATGAAGCAGTAGAGAATTTTTATAAAGCTTTGCAGTACACTTACAGTGTGAATTGGACAAGGGAAATTGACTATATATCTCCCAGTTGTTTTATGTACCTCCTTGACCGCCTTCTGCTCTTAACATCACACGGGAAGTGGAAGGGGTTCATTTTTGCTACAAAATCATCGTTTGTTGAATGGCTTATTCACCAGGATGAAAATTCCTTTCCAAATTTGAGTGTAATGGCTGATGTACAATCAGGTGGAGAGCATATCCATAGGTTCATTTTTTCTGTCCTCCGTGAGCTTCTTAATGATCAAAATGGTACCATAAGTTGGATTAGAAAATCAAATCTCAATGTGAAAAATTATTTTCCGTTGTTTCTTCTGAGATTGATTGTTTCGTTATGTTTGCTTCATTTGAGCTCTGGAAAGTATTTAGAGTTACTTCACAATTTGTTGAAGAAGAACCATGTGTTGTCTCAACTGCCACTGGAATTTCGTAATGTTCTTCAGAAAGGAAGGAATCATCTGGTTTTGAAAGTCTTTGCTGAGGCATTTAAACTGATTGGCAATCCCTTGGTAGTTGCCAGGTTTCATAACACATCTTCAGAAATTTTGTGTCCAGATGCTGTGTTTGTGGATTTAACAATATGCCAAAGAAAGTTCATATTAGAAGTATTGTTTCCAAATAGAGTTGACAGTGTGGATGAGGAAACTGCAGCAGTATTAGAAGCTTCTGACTCAACGTCTAAGGAGTTTTCTTCAACAAACTGTTCCAGTTTTCCAAATAAAAGCTCTCCTATTGTTACTGCTCAGACATCAGATAGGGAGATTATTGGCATGTCTACCAATGCTGACTCTTTCTGGGCTACGATGAATAATTTATGGTTTGCAATTGATCATAAGGTGCTACACAATTCCACAATCACAAAGGTAAGCTATTTTTTTGCTGCGTTCAAATATTAAGTTAAAATGGGTTTCCATCAAAGTTCAG
This sequence comes from Glycine max, assembly GCF_000004515.6. Classification (NCBI taxonomy): domain Eukaryota; kingdom Viridiplantae; phylum Streptophyta; class Magnoliopsida; order Fabales; family Fabaceae; genus Glycine; species Glycine max. The sequence continues at coordinate 32,793,780 of NC_038241.2, forward strand.
TGTCTAATATATTCAGTGTTTTTCTTCCACATTTTTTATGCTCTAGGAACTTTTGAATATTTGGATTGATGGTTTGAGTCATGGAATGCATGGAAGCTTGTCAGAAAACCCTGTTAACCTTGATGACAAAAATGAAGTGGAGGAGGTGGTGAACTTGCTTGATGAAATGAAGCAACTTTTTTCTGCATTGGCTACGAGGTTAGTCATAAGTAACTTTCTCTTTTCAAGTACAATTTCTTTGGTTCTATGTCCAATCACCAATTTCAGATTTAGTATAGTAACATTGCAATTTTGTGATGGTTCTTTGGTCATTAACCTTTTCTTCTTCCCCTTTTTCCAGTGGTGATGGAGCGATTGAGAATCACGCTCAAATTGGGGAACTATGTAAGAGAATTCTTTCAAGACGACCAAAAGTAGGGCACGTCATGAATAAGCTGTATTTGCTGTCCATGGAGAATAGCAATGTTGGGAATGAGTCATCACAAGCCAAAACTGCAGTAGCCAATGATGAGCATGGGCAAAATGCTTTAGAGGAATCAAAAGATAACTTGTCCAAGAATTCCGAAGGTGCCACCAACTCAGGACATGGAAACATCAAGGAAAATACCAAGGGGAAGAAAAACAAAAAAAAGAAAGGCAAGGGTGGGAGAAGGGGTAAGAAGTGAAAATGTACTTATGACTGGTTGTTTGTATATTCAGATATATAGGAATATGTGTTCAAACTTTAAACTGTCTGGTTGGTCTATCTTTGCTATATTTTCTTTGCTGTGGACCTGATTTTGGACTTTTAATCTTGATCATCTATGAAAAGTTCTTTATAAATTTAAGCCCTCGCTCTTAAATGACTGTCTTTGGAATTAACCTCTTCATTTTGTTTTATGACTTCTCATTGAGTATTTAAGATTTTTAATTATTAAAATAAAATGTGTCACAATTAAACAATTACTAAGTCATAAAACACAGTTGTTAGTTATGACTCTTGTGACAGTTGTTAGTTCTTCTATATTCATGATTTAGTTATGGGGAAATTATACTCTTTCCTTGAGATTTTCTAAAATGACACTCACATCCTCTCTAATTTTTAGTCAGTCACTCATCTTCCATGTGCTTTTAATAAAGTTACATAGACACTTCTTATTTTATTTGGAAAATACTTCTCTCCAATACTAGAAAGCATCAATAGAAGAGAAAGATATATGCTACAAATTGTATGTGTCTTTCTCTCTCCTACTGGTGTTTTCCATAAGTAGAGAATTATCTGAAATAAAATGAGACACATCCCTTCTTTGATGCTATGAATGGGAAGTGAGTGTTTTTTAAAAAAAGCAGAGGGGGGAGGGGGTGGTAAGTATCATTTAACGAGTAAGGGAGTTAAGTGTAATATTCCCTTTAGTTATTAAACACGTAACACCATAGGAATGTTCAACCTGGTCTGTTGTTTAATTAAAATCTTTTTAGAAGTCTTGAATCTATTTTATGGCATTGAAAAATTGTGACACATTTTGTTGGATGGCGAAGTGGTAGAGATATTTGATTCCTACATATTTTTTTTTATAAAAAAAAAGACAATTGCAATACAGTGAATGATGACACTTGATAATGGGTATAATAACCTAACTGAGTATGTGCATGATTGGATATTTGTTGTGAACAAATGTTAGTGGCAAAATGAAGTATGCGAATGTATTTTCACCTTATTTTTTGCATTATAAGTTCACGGTGAACCATTAGAATTGATCTCAAAATTGATACACAACAAATTGAATTGAAAACCAAAGATGTTCTATATGATTGTAGTATTGAAGTGCTCTTAGTGGAATAACGCAAAAAAATAACATTACAACAACGTTACTATCACAATTTTTTAAATATTTTTAATACAATTTATTATTCGATAAAATTTCGTATCCTATAACCTTTCATTCTTCTTTTTTTTGGTGAATATAAGCATTCATTCTGCAACAATAGTTTCCACCAAAAAATATCTGACAATAGTGGCAATAATTATATCGGTATTGGCCTTGATTGTGTATGAGATCAAGATAATGGTGGGATCAATATTTTAGAAGTGCCTGAGATCCTTCCATTAAATGTGTTTCATTATGTGCTAAAATATTTTTTAAATAAATAAATAAATTGAACGGTAAGATGATAAATTGTATTTCACACTCAAAATTGTTGGGGATTTATATTCCTAATGATGGTAGTAGGGTTATCCAATTCTTTTATAATCCCACTGACTGAAGTTGCGATGAAAATGGAAAACTTTCTAAGTTGACTCAAATTATATGTACACCTCTAAACGGTGGATCTAAGAAAGACTAGCTTGTGATATTTCTCGGTGGTACTATGGTTTCTGTTCTCTCACAACTATTTTTTTTTTACAAGTGTCGATTAATTTATGAGAAAAAGAGTTATCCAGTGAAAGTGTAAAAAAAAATTTATACGATTAGTACATAAATATTAAACTTTCAATTTATTTATTTGGTTATTGCTTACTTATTTTTAAATCTAAGAAAATAAATCAAGAAAATATAATCAGAAAAGGTAAGCATTGATATTTTAAGAGAAAAAGTATATTAAGGGAAGATTGATAAAAAATTTCGCATCTTGATCAGGCTGTGATTCTGTGAAATTGAATGTTGATTAAATTCATGCGGGTTCTATCTATCCTCTTCTTCTTTTTAGATGCTACCTATTCACAGTTAGTAATAAAGTTTTAAAATTTAGAGTTACATATTTCTAGCTTGTGAATATTGAAAAGATAATTTTTAATCTCTATTTTAAATTGTTGATTTTTTAGTCTTTTATTTTATAAAAGTGTGTCAGAATTGAACCCCAATTACCGACGCTGTCAATTAGAGCTCGGATGATTTAATTTTTTGCGACCAAAAACTATTACAAAATATAAATTACAAAACTTAACAAATTTTAATTTTTAATCACCACAAAAATCACAACGCCGCATACTCTAACGAAGGTAATATGTAACAAATTAGAGGAAAATGTTGAAGGAACCTTCTCAGACAAAAGCACACAAATAAGAAAAATGTAGTAAACTAGCATAGAAGGTGAAAAAGAGAGAGAAAATGTCAAAGAAAGTGGGTCCAAAATGCACAAACAATTGGCACATCATAGATAAAATGGAAGTTGGATAGGTTATATATATATATTGAAATGGTAGGAAAAGCAGAAAAAGGAGAAGGATCAGAGCATGTAATTGTGGAAAGGGAAACAATTTTCTAAGAGAGGGGTGGAGGAAAATAGGGGATAGGAAATACCAATCTCGCATTACACCTCAGGTAGAGGAAAAGACGAAGGAAAGGCCCCACCTGATGCAACAACCCTCGTTGAAGTCAACAAAGAGAAGGAATATGGGTCAAACTGGAATCCCTTCACTTGGGCCAGTGATGAAGATACCTTCATGCAACAACCCAGTTGGCTCTGGGCCACTGAATAAGAACACAAAAGAGGATTGCAGAATTATTTCTACTGGAAGTGTAGGAAGTGGAAATAGATTTTGGCATCTTATCAAAGGAGCTACTGGGGGGCCAGTAATTAAGGGGGGTCTCAATTCTGGAAGAAGAAAGTTTGTGAAGGGAAGAAAGCAAGGTGATCCGTGAAGATTCTAAATTATAATATTAGAGGGTTGGGGGGAAGTTTGTAAAGGTGTTGATACAAAAGGAGGATATACATTTTTTGTGTATTCAAGAAACAAAGATGAAGTAGATTTTATATTTTGTTGCTTTTTATGGGGAGATGGTGGCTTACAATGGGTAGCTTCTCCGGCGGAAGGTAGTGTGGGGGGACTTTTATGTATTTGGGGGGAAAAAATATATTTTGAGTTGAGAAGTCATTTTGTGGCAAAAGAATTCATTGCGGTGGAAGGGGTGTGGAGAAACAATGGCAAGGAAATAATTATAGTCAACTCCTATGCACCTTGCGATAGGATGGCTAGGAGGAGGGTGTGGGAGGAATTAAAGGCAAGAAAGGTAAGTAGTAACATAGCTACTTGGTGTGAACTTATCGAGTTTAATTGCGTTAGAAGATCTTGTGAAAGGGTAGGTGTTGGTAGGGAGGACGAAAATGTGGGAGAAAGGGAGGAATTAAACAATTTCTTGGCGGACATGCGGTTGGAAGATATGTCTTTGGTGGGAAGAAAGTTCACTTGGTATAGGTCAAATGGTGGAGCTAAAAGTAGGATTGATAGAATCTTGATGATTGGCTCAATATTTGGCCAGGCAACAAACAATTCATCCTTAATGTGGCGGATTGAGGACGAAAACCTTTCAAAGTCTTTGATTGTGGGTTCTCGGATACAAGGTTTAGCAAGTTCGTGGAGGACACATGGAGAGATCTCAAGTTTGAAGGTTGGGGGGTATGTGTGCTCAAAGAAAAATTTAAAGCTTTGAAGAATAATTAAAAATGTGGAATTAGGAGAATTTTGGAGTGTTGGAGAATAGATCGACAAGCACTTATTGATAAAGAAATGAGTGAATTGGAGAAAAAGAGGAGGAGGAGAATCATAGTGAATAAGATATTAGGAGAAAAATAGAACTCCAAGAGGAGTTTTTGAGGGTGGTGATGTGTAGAGAATCCTTAACGAGACAAAAATCTAAAGCTAAATCGGGAATGGTTTAAATGGGGATTGGAAGTGGTAGAGAGGTTCCAAGAGGAGCTTAATCGGGTGAGGGTGGTTTTTGAGGAAGAGGACACATGGAGATGGAGGGTGAAATCAACATACTTAGCTCTTCATGGTCGGGACTTTGCCAATGAGGGTCATGAACTTTTCAAGGAAATTTGGAAGATTAGCACCCCACCCAAAATCAATATTTTTCTATGGAGGATGTTTAGAAATAGACTTCCTACCGGAGAGAATTTAAGAAAGAGAAATTTGTTAACAAATGAGATTGATGGTAAATATCATTTTTGCAAAGGTGGTGAGGAGACAATCACACACGTTTTCTTCAGGTGTGATATGGCACGACAAGTGTGATCTCATTGTTGTTATGTGTGGATGGCTCTCAACGTGGTCACCCAAGTTGGTCCTTGCATGCACTTTAAACAACATTTCTCGACCATCATTCAATGGATGTTAATAGAAAATGGAAGTATATTTGGTGCAGTATTGTGTGGTCACTCTAGCTTAGGAGAAATTGTTAGTGTTCAGGGGAGCCTCATTTAATATGCTAGAAGTGATCCAAGATGTGAAATTTCATTCTTGGACATGGTTGAGAAACTTGGAAAATCAGTTTGGCTATTCCTAGATGCAGTGGGGTTCGAATTTGAGGTGCATATGTTGAAGGATAAGCTACATGCTGGCAATGGTCATTGCATGGCCATTTTATAATCGTGGCTGGAGGTGTCACTGTTGTAATCAATTGTAGGCACAACTAGTTATTTATTTTGGGGTTGTAGAATCATTTATAATCAGGGGAGTGGATCATTACGAGGTATTTATGATTCATCCTATTATAAATATGCTATAACCATTTTAATTTCTTTTTTAAAAAAATGTAAATTATATTAAACCCAAAATGATACAACAAGGGGCATGTCCCGCAACTAGAGAAAATCAAAAATCTGGCTAATACAAGAAAGTCTATATCAAGATGTTAAAACAAATACAACACGTATGTTTATCTATACATAAAAAACTTAATCTTACTAATAATTTTTAATAACCTTCATTTCAACTTAATGTTTATAGTTGGGATTCTTGTATAGTTATTGTTTGTAGTTGACTATGGAATTTTTTATGTCTTTATTTTAATATAAACAATTTTATTGTTAACCCCTCTCTCTATATATAGAGATAAGGGAAGAGTTAATGCAGTGACATATTTATATGGGCCAGGCCCATGGAGGCCGAGTGGCCTGAGTCCTCTAAACCGTTAGACCATTTTAAATTAACGGTGATGATCAAACAATGCTTCATTTCTCGAAATCTTCAATAATCATAACCTGACATCAACAATAGTTATAACTTTTCACCAAATCACATTTATCAACCACTAAGTGTAGCACCCCATGAGCGAGAACCCTTTAGTATACAACAATCATGCACAAATCTTTTTATGATAAACCTTCTTCATCATTTCGGTCCTGGAGGCTTGGATGGCATATGTATCAATATGACTGACAACCCTTCGATATGGACAAAAACATCTTGGCTATATCATATCTTTGTAAATATTTATTTTATAATTTAAAATTTATAAATATATATTACTTATATTAATTTTATTTTATAAAATAAAATATTTATTTTAAAATTTGTTATGTTTTATCTTGATATTGATAAGTTGTTACATTTGTTTTGGATCTATGTTTATATATATGTTTTTCCTCCTCTCTAGAAAACGCACAATCAAATAAATAATTTGATTTTTTTTTCTCTAAATTTTTTTCTTCTTTTTCCTATGAAAACTTATTTTTGAGAGCAAGAGTATCAATGTTCATAAGGTTTAGGGATCCTTTCACTACACAATCAGAGCCAACATATCTTGGGAGAGGAGTGTAACCAGATTTTCTTACGCGCTTCAACCCAGACTAATTATTTTTTCCCCTAATTTATTTTTCTTTGTGTTTATTATATGATATAGTGCGTTGTTGATTCATGTTCCGCCAATTAAAGTTATTTTGCTACTGTTATTTTGTTATTTAATTAAAGACTTTGCATTTTTTTCTTTTTTATTTCTTTTATTTTACTTTAATTTTTTAACTGTCTTAGAGAGAAATTTTACTTTCTTCTTGCATAGTCTTGTCTTTTCTGCAGTAGCATTTTGTCTTACCAAAATGTTTGTCAAGGATATGATTAAGTCCTTTTCTAGTTAGCCTGAAAAATTTACAGGTGAAAACACAATGCATTATGTTCCATTAAAAATGTTTTTATTACATTATTTCATTTCCTTAAATTTTAAATTAGTGGTTGATTGTTGGAAAATATTTTCTTATAATTTGAAATTTAAAATTAGAATATATTTTCTTTATCAATTATGTTTTGTAAAGATAAAATACTTTTAGAATTAGTCTATGTGAAAAACTAAGAGCATCTCATTACTGATGTTTATATATTAATTTTATGAAGTTATCTTTTACTTGGTCAAATTTCTTTATAAACTTACAAGTCTTTAAAATTAATAAGTTTGTTGTTTGGTTTTTATTTTTTGTTTCTTAATGTTATTGTTGCAACTATTTTGTTGCTACATGTTGGTGACCAGTTGCCTCTACATATGTAGCTTCTTGTTTAAAAAAAATAAACATGTGAAAATACAACACACAAAGCAATAAAATGAACACTTGGATGAAGCTTTATATTCTGCATGTCATATTCTTAGCAGAGTGCCTTATAAAAACTTTGAAAAAATTCCTTATGAGCTAAGGAGAAAAAGGGAACCAAATCTGAAATATCTTAAAGTGTGGAGGTGTCTAACAAAGGTTAACATCCCCATTAATAAGGAAAGGAAAATTGAACTAGAAATTGTTGATTGTGTTTTTGTTGAATATTCTTTGCATAGTACTACTTATAGATTTTTGGTAGTTAATTCAGAAGTGTCTAAAATGTCTAATGGTAATATTATGGAATCTACAGATGACACTTTCTTTGAAAATGTTTTTCCTTTGAAAAATAAATTGCCTAAATCTATTTGTGATACTTATTGTTCCAATGTATCATCTTGTAGTAATGCTAATAAGGACGTTGTTTTTTAACCTAGGAGAAGTAAAAGATCTAAAAAGGTTAATGATTTTGGTTTTGAATTTTGTTTTTTCTACTTGAAGATGATCCTAAAACTTATGGTGAGGCCATGAGGTCAATTGATGCATCTTTTTGGAAAAGAAGTTATTAATGATGAAATGAGTTCTCTTAAAACTAATAAAAATTAGATTTTTGATTCTGATGAAACAAAATCGACAAGTGGTTATGTCTTTACTTTAGCTGGTGATGCAATATGATGAAAATCTGCTAAACAAATTGTTATTTGACGTTCTACCATGGAAGCAAAAATTATTGTTTTAGATATTGCTACTAGTGAGACTGAATTTCTTAAAAATTTGTTATGTGATTTTCCATTGTGGAATAAGCCTATACCTTCAATTCCAATGCATTGTGATAGTCAAGTTGCTATATCTAAAGTTACTAGCAAAAATTTTAATGAAAAAAGAAGACACTAAGAGTAAGACATAAGTCTATCAGAAATTTAATTTCTCATGGTGTCATTTCTCTTGATTTTGTCAGGTCAAAAAATAATATTGTGGATCCCCTTACAAAAGGGTTAACGCGTCAACAAGTACTTGAGTCGTCGAGGGGAATGAGACTAGAGCTCATTGTTTAGTTACAACAATGGACACATGTCTTCATGTTATTGGTGATCCCATGAATGGAGTTTAACGGGTAACAACAAAATTGCTTGTTGACTAAAGTACACCAAAATAAAATTTTGCGGAGTTGTTTCGTTTCTCATTCCTATGACTAGGTGTATTATAAATTGTGGCAATATTAAGGTTGAGGTATTTATATATGTGTATTTTTTGTATAAAAAAATACCCCTTAATGAATCCGATGATAATTATTGTAGGGGTAGGGTCACAAACGACTCTTTGAGGATTCACCTAGTGAGTGTGGTGGTGGGGTCGTCACTATGAGATATGGGTTAATCTTTAAGTGACACTCACGAAACAAGATACAAGCGCAAGGTCGTATAACGCGCTATCACTAATTAGAACTTATTTGAACGCCAATATTGTAGAGGTTGTGTACTAAAGTCCGATTAAAGAAGGTGTAGTTCAAGACAATTAAGTCACTACATTTTTCTCGGGTGAAAGTTCATAAACACTAGGTATAAGGCTCAAACCCGAAAGGTTCTTTATAATGAAATACAATATCACATGCTCTTTCTTTCTTTTATGTTTCTATACAAATTATATTTTAAAAAATATTTTAAAATTTTAAATTATGTGGGAGAACGTTAGTAAATATTTGTTTTATAATTTAAAATTTATAAATATATATTACTTATATTAATTCTATTTTATAGAATAAAATATTTATTTTAGAATTTGTTACGTTTTGTTTTGATATCTGTAAGTTGTTACATTTGTTTTTATATATGTAGGTTGATTTCCATTTCCAACGATCATATTTTTGTTGTTGCATAAGGGGGACTATGTCTATATATATCTCTTTCCTCCTCTCTAGAAAACACACAATTTGCACATGATCGGAACCAATGGATTGTCCTGTGTTTGCGCGCTTCAACATAGACTAGTTATTCCTTCCCCTAATTTATTTTTCTTTGTATTTATTATATGATATAGTGCATTGTTGATTCATGTTCTACCAATTAAAGTTATTTTACTACTGTTATTTTGTTATTTAATTCAAGGTTTTACATTTTCTTCTTATTTATTTTATTTTATTTTAATTTTCTAACATATCATTTGTCAAAAAAACTAAATGTGAGACCCATGCTTTGCACGATTTTTTAAAAATCAAAATGAGAAAAAAATGAATAAAAGAAATAAAAAATAATGTTGTACTATCTAACAGTTGACACATGACAAACTGCTGACCAATTTTAATATATATATTGATAATATATTAAGACAAGCTAATTATTTTAATGACATAATTATCATATAAACATGGATTAATAAGATTGATAATCATAAGGTAAGACCCATCGACCCCATGGTCCATAAAAAATATGTATAAAAGGAGTTAAATTCTTGAAGCAAAGAGGATCATTCTTTCCTTTTTATTATTTCCATTACCCCATTTGTTAGAAAACTGAGTTATAGCATGTTTGGGAACGCGTTAGAATCATGTTGAATGGAAAAAATGGAAAAAATACACTTTCTGATGAAAAAATTACAAAACGGGAAAAGTTGCTTTTGCATTACGTTTAAGAGAACACAAACAGAGGCACACTCTTAAGCGTGTCAAAGTATTTTTTTCAAGTCTGCTAAACATATATCAGATAAAGTAGAAGATAGGTTGCTGGCATCCAAACTGCCACTAGGGGAAAAAAGGAGAAAATTACTCAAGTACCCTTCTGCATTGTGCATTGTGCATTGTGCATTGTGCAAGGTATATCTATGTTGTATTAATATGAATTGTTACATACTATCACTAGATTTCACAAAAATAAAAAATAAAAAAATGGCAATGATCACAACTTGGTTTTGCAGAGTACACATGACTTAAGCGCAAATAATTATTGCTTCTTCTCTCGTTCTGTATGGTGGAGGCAATAAATTGTGCATGTTAGCAAAAAGATCACGGCCAGGTGGTGACTCCGCAACAAGTGAATCCAATACTGAGTCGGGAATTGCTACAAGGGTTTCTTCAAAAAATGATTCGATTGTCTACATGGTTCAAGAATTCAGTTAGCATTTGAATCAATTAATATAATAACTGAACTTGTGAATGGTTAGTTTATAAAACGCAAGACCTTGACCTAAGTACTTCAATAAACAAGGAATGAAAGAACTATTTATCTTATCTCAGTACATGTACGCCCCTAATTTCCACAACAGAATGTAGAATACAACATCACCATATACACACTTCCTTTGGCATCAACCTCGCTCTACACAGTAGTCACTAATTCTACGGATAACCTCTGCCACAGTGCCTCTCATTGTGTCGTAAATCACAATTTATTTCCACAATTTGGTTTTGGGTACAATATATCCTCTCTATCTATAATCTAATAATGTAGGTAATATCAAATAAGGATCCTCTACGAGTCTTTCATTTTCAAGCATTATTTTTAATTTTCTGGAGAAATGGAGACAACTCCATGAAAGCTATAGGGAAGAAGGGTTCTACTAATACAAGAAAGAAGGATGTTGACATATACATTAGACCACCATATCATGCACCTTACCAATGCCATCCATGAGATAGAAATCGTGGAAAAGTAATAATCAAATAATTAGATTTCACCATACTAATCTTACCGTGCAATTTTTGAAAGCAGCATCAGCTTTGCGCTTCCAAAGTCCATTCCCAGGTTCCGAATGGAAAAGATGGAGTAAAGGCTACAGCAACATAGCAGACCATTGCTATTTAATAGAAGCAAATTGGAGGGAGAACTTTGAATGCCATTAATAAATATATAATTTGCTTCATGCAATTGAAAGGGAGGAGGTTGGGCCAAAAACCTCCAATCTCCTAAAATTGAATAGGAACCCATTCATAGAGTTCATGCATTGGACTGCAAGAAATTAAAAATGTGTGGGCTATATAAATACTTAAAGTCATACAAAGTGAAAATGCGTCTGTAGTCTGTACCATATAGCAACTTAAAGCTATATCTACATATAAAAGAATATAGCTTTATATTATCAGCTATTCAATACCACATACAGTGCTACACAGGAATTTACATCAAATGGAAGAAAGAAATTATAAATCAACTAACAGCGGGTTATATTTATCCTCACCTTCACAACATCTCGTAAAGTTGACCTATGTCCATATTTTCCCAACACTGAGTCCCCATAGACTAGATATTTTTCAAGGACCTTGGTTAAATGAAAAATAAATAATTAAAACTGAAAATGGTAATCACAGAGTAATGTGAAAGTTTGCTCAAAGAATTGGTACAGATGAATCTATCGGAAGCAAACATTTTGTAAATGAACCTGACGTCGTGTAAGATCACAGCTTGGTTTATCATAAATAGCAGCGTCAACATGTCCCAAAATCTGCCAAGGACTGTTGAGATTATCAACAATAGTTACTCAAGCACCACATATCAATTTATACAAACATTGTTAAGAAGGTTCAATCAAAAAGCATTATTATAAATATACAACTTCTCTGTCCCCTCCTAACACCATAAGCTTTTAGGATATTTTTCAGAAAAGCAGAATCCTGATACATCAAATGAGCAAAAGGGGGAAATTATTGTATTTGAAACTTACTTGTTGTATGCTGCACGTCCAACCATAACACCATGAGCCCCAGCTTCTCGAGCTGCACTAACCTACAAGCAATGTCCCCACAAAAATAGGCAAAAGTAGAGCACCAGGAGTCGGGACAATGTATTGTGATTATGAAGAGAACAGCTTTAGTGCTAAAAAATTCCTAAAAATTCATATGAATATTAGGATTCAATACACAGAATTATTTTAATGACAACATCTCACCTCATCAACTCTAGAAATGCCACCATTGATTGTAAATCTTAGGTCAGGAAAGTCACGTAAGAGACCATAGAAGTATTCATATCTGCATTTAAAAAATGAAAGATATCACATGCAATTCTATATATAACGTGACTACAAAATCAAAATTTACTAGCACATACTTTAGTGGAGGAATACTCCTATTTTCAGCAGGGCTAATGCCATTGAGAAGTGCCTTCCGTGAGTGAATTATGAAGTGCTTAGTGGGTGACAAAGAAGAAACCTGATATATGAAATCACCTGAAAAACAATAGAAAGTTCAATTTGTAACCCTAAAAACCATGGCACAAGTACGTATGGATGCACCCAATCGTTGAACCACTTTTCAGTGCATTCTAAATGCAAGACACTGTTTGAGATCAGTTATAAAAACTTATAAAGTGTTTCAGATACTAACATATATACATGGTGGGCAGCAATACCATTTTTGCAATTTTTAAAAAAAGAGGAGGATAGAACCTATTCATTGAATCCAAACTTTGCATCCTTTCAACTTGAATAGACAAAGAATGCAGACAGAAGAACCTTACACAACTCATTGTAAGAATCATGATCATCCACGCCAATTCGACATTTGACACTGACAGGTACATTTGTGCTGGCAGCAATTGCTGACATGGCCTCAGCAACAAACTTTCCTTGTATACATCAGATTTCCATATCAATTTGCATTGATGAAGAAAAATTATATTTTTAATCTGCTTGCATATTGTCATATTTAATTAAAGATCAAGGATGGTTTTTAACCTTGGGGTTAAGCATAAGGCTCACACCAAAACACCCATGCCCAGCAACTTTTGGACTAGGGCACCCACAGCTGGTATAAATTAAAAACAACAAAAACAAAAACCAAAAAATCTATATCACAGACCAAAAGTAGAACATTAAGACTTTATGGTTTAAGATGATAGGAAATATACGAACTTTAAGTTGATCTCATCGTAGCAATAAACATTAGCAAGCTCAGTTGCTTTAGCCAAATTTTCTATATTACTCCCTCCAATTTGAAGCACAATGGGATGCTGATCTGGAGAATATGCCAAGAATCTGTCCTGAGCAAAATGGACAAAATAAAAAAATAAACAGTTTTCCAATACCAATTTATCCAGAAACTATGGTTTTGAGCTATTGTGCACACACATATGCTCACTTAGACAAGATAAACTACTGATTTGCATATGAAAATCAATCATTATAATTTATGATACGAAATATATTTTACCACAGAAAACACACATAAGGTTGCAAAACTGTAACATGATCTAGTTAAAGCCTTTTCGCTCCATGATACCTAGTTTTTTTTTCATTTTCTATTTTGTATTAACAAACACACTTGTATATCTAAATTTACCAGATTGTCCTTTTGATGAACAATTGTTTCGGCTGCAAGCATCTCCGTGTACAGCCAAGCATGTTTTGATATGAGGCGCACTAAAGTCCTGTAGTGATGGTCTGTCCAGTCCATCATTGGAGCAACACTGAAATTCAACCAACCAAAAACAATACCAAACCACTGAAAAAATCAGTATACTTTATAGTACAGGCGGATGAGAAGTGAGAACCAGACATCAAAACGAAAAAAAAAAACGCAATGCAGAGATACCGGGCACCGACCTAAACCAAGGAGGAAGGTAGTATCTGGCAACCACACCAGGTTTCTCCTGTAATTGTTGTTTCTGGGCATGAGTAGAAAACAGCCTATAGCTGCACGTGTTCCTATGAGATATACCTAATGTGAATCTGCCATTGCTTTTAACGACATTGGAACTTATGGGAGCAAATGAAACGGCCAGGGAATATCCTGCAAGCTTCATCATCTTATCCCTTTTAGCAAACCATGTCCCCCTCTCTCTGCAACTACTACCTATCCATCAAAAGAAACCAAACATTCATGCTATAAAACTGATACACAACAGTAAGTGTTGTGTGCTGCCAATGTATGAGACAAATTATGTGGCATGGTAATATCACGCCTATGATGTGAACCAAACCATCCATAACGAAACAAAAATATAAATTGAAGGGTAAAAAATGTAAAGTTGGGAAAGTAACTTAAAAACATGGGCAAATGATTCCGGTTGGTAAGAAAGAGAAGACTAATTGAGAGGCATTTTATCGAACAGAAGATGTGCAGAGTGAGAAATCCCAAGAGGAAAGTAAACGCACCAGACACCACACAGAAGTTCAAATTCGAACGGTTCGAACAACGAACGCGTGACGGTGCCAAACGAGTCCAACGCAGTGCCACACTGAAGAGGAGAGTAAACGCACCAGGCACCACACAGAAGTTCAATTTTTTTTAGTTATCTGGACCAAGCAAAACGTCGTCGTTTTGAGTTTCAAAAAATAAACTTTCTTAGCTGGCTCAGATTATGTGTGGATTTGTTTGAATTTTATATAAATAATTTTAAAATAATCGTTTTTTAATCTGAGTGTTTTTTAAGAAGTAAATATGAATTATTTCTTAAAAAATAAAAATATATATATTTATTTTAAATAAAAGTAATTTACACAAACAAATCAAAAAATTATAAAACTGTTTTATTTAAAAAAATAAATTTAAATAAACTCATCCTGCATGTACACCTCAAAATAGTGGATCTAGGAAAGACAAAAACTTTCACTTTGTGAGCTTCTCGGTAGTACTATAGTTCCTGTTCTCTTACAATTATTATTTTTTTGTTATTTTTACTTATTTTTAATTCAAAGAAAATAAATCAAGAAAAATGATCATAAAAGATAAGTATTACTATTTTAAAAGAAAAAAGTATTTATTAAGAAAGGATTGATAAAAATTCTCTCATCTTTATAATATTGATTTGTTGATGATATTAACTAACAATATAGGTGGTGTTATGTTTGCGCCTAAAAATCTTATTTTAGGATAAAATATAATTTATTTTATCTTAATTTAATTTATTATTATTGATTTTTTTAATTATGATATTATACGAAATAATCTCGTTTAAAGTTTTTTTTTTTCTTTTAACTCTGAATTCAAAAGGACACACTTTTGGCAGCTAAAGCAAGGAAAATGTTGGAGAGGTTAAGAGATTTTAAAAAAATGGTAGTAGTATTTTAGTTTAGGATTTGGAATGAAAGAAAAAAAAACGAGTTAAAATAATTTTCAACCAAAACTACATGAAAGTTACCAACTTCTGAAAAGCAAAAGCTTATCTATCCGGGTGTTTATTCATTCGTGTCTGTCCAAAAACCACTCGCATGTTTGGAAACACGTAGCAGATGTGATAAACCATTAACCATGTGCATCAGATGCAACTTCAGCGTATTTTGGAAGGAAACAGCAATCTCTGCATTCCAAAATTCATTCCAATCTGAAACGTTCGTATAGTGGCTCACAACTCACATCACATTCTGTTGGACGAAAAGCTATCCCGAAATCAAACCACATATAACTCGGAAACTTGATTTAAAAACAAATCAGAAAACAGTAGTAGCTACTCCGATCATAGCAGAGAATAATAACAGTAAAAGGAAATTACATGTGTGAACAAAAAGTAAAGAGTATTGTTACTCATTAATAATCCTTATTTCTCTATCATTCTCTCTAATAATACAAACAACTTTTACGCCCACCCATCTTTTCAAGAGTGGCATAGCAATATAGCATACATAGCTAAAGCAAAAGAATTTAACTCAGTTTTTGCATCCTTATTTATTATCACTATTATCATTCTTGCTATAAATATTTCTCAGCTCTCATCGGTGCTAAAAAGCTTCATCCTTGACAAAGGGGTCCTCAAATACCCATCAACCTCAAACTTCTTTGGACTCAATTCTCTGTATTTTGCAAACTGCTCCTTAGCTTCTTCATTTCTATCAAGCAAGCTATAAATCATGCCTCTACAAAAATAAGGCCTGAAATCCCTTGGATCCTCTTTCGTGAGCTGATTATAAATCCCTAACGCTTCATCCACGTTCTTCTGCAGAAACGTGATCTGCGCCATGATCAGCTTCACGTCCCTGGCTTCCTTCGCCTTCTTGTCCTCCTCCGCCACGCGCAGCGCCTCCTCCAGGCGCCGCATCGCTGCCTCGCCCTCGCCGCACCGGTCCATCAGCAGTGCGTTCTCGAAGAGCGCCTCGAAGGAGAGCGGGTTCGCGGCGAGGACCTCCTGGTAGTAGCCGCGCGCGGCCTCGACGTCGCCGGTCTCCGCGGCGAGGCGCGCCGCCAGGAACTTCCAGTCGGCGGCGTCGGGCTGCGCGGCGATGAGGCGCTTGAGGATGGAGAACGCTTCGTCGTCTTCTCCGAGCTCGAGCTTCTGCTGGAGGAGGGACTTGAGCGCGGCGAGGGCCTCGGTGTTGGTCTCGAGGAGGTCGGAGAGAGGGGAGAGGGACTCGGTTTCGAGAGGGGGCGGCGGCGGCGGGGAGGCGCGTGCGGCGGCGGCGGGGAATTGGAGCGCGACGGCGGCGAAGACCGCGGCGCCAGCGAGGGTTTTGAGGTTGGGGAAAATGGGGGGTTTGGAGTGGGCCCGGACGGTGAAACGAGATTGATGTGGGGGTGTGGTTAGGGTTTTGGGGGTGAAGGAGAAGATGGAGGATGATGATACTGAAGTCAACATCGTGGAATTAGGGTTTATGGTGGAGCGGAGAGAACGATGCTATCCTAAGGAAGGAGGAAGAAGGGGGGAAACAAATAACACTAAGGGTTGGGTTTGGATTTGTCGTCTTGTACCTTCTCTGGTGTATATTTGAATTAAAGTTAAAAATAAAAATATAAAAAAAAGTTGTGATTTTTTGGTAAAATTATTTTTTGACTTAAAAGTTTTTTTTTTAATCTGAAAATCAAACATTAAACTTCAAGGAACCTTCGTTTTAAGGTTTAAAAGGTGATTTTAATTGTAAATTTTATGTTAAAAAATTGTATTGTGATACATAAATGTTTTTTTTAAAATGAAGCAATGGAACCTGCTTGAATTGTCTCACTCGACGATAGGTGGGAATGGTGTTAGGTGTTTATTGAGAGGATTCCTAGCGAACACATTTCTTGTTAGTGCATCTTACCACTATTTAACTAATTTAAGTGAATTTAATTAATAAAATTATATTTATTAGTAACTTTTGTTATTTTTAAATTATGTTTGATAAAATTTACTAATAAACTAAGAACTTGCAAGTCACTATAAGATAGGAACTGAAAAGGTTAAAAACTTACAAATTAGCTTATGTAATTATTTTTTATCTAATTAATTAATGATGTGTTAGTAATCTCTTTTAGGAGTGTTCATGGGATATATTGGGACAAATTTGCTATTGTCTTAATCTGATTAGAAATTTGTTAGATCAATTAGTTGAATTTTATTCCAATCAGATCAAAACCCAAAATATTTGAGAAAAGTCTGAGTTAATTCGATTTGTAGACATAATATATTACTATTAATATTATGTATTTTAAATCGTAAAATTAAACTAGTGTGTATCCCATGCAATACACGGGGTGGGTTTTTTTATGCGAAAGACAGAGTAAAAATTCTAATTTGTATGTAATAATATATAAACAAATTTCGACATCAATTTTTTCTTTTTTTATAAATTTCATTACTTTATTGAACTTCGAATATGTTATATGCTCAAATTAAAAATATTGGATATATGAATAATATTTTAAGATTTATTTTAGGCATAAGAATTATAATTGTACATTTATTATAGGTATTGGTGTTCAATTATGTTTCATGCATTACTAGTATAATAATTTTCTTATAAATTTATAAGAAAAAATAATAATAAACGTCATAAATAAAAAATATTTAATATAATAAAATTGACAATAATATAAAATAAAGAGTAAATGATAAATTTAATCTTTCAAATTGTATTTTCATGTATATTAGTTTTTGAAATCTCTGCAGTACATGTGGTTTCATTACTGCACTCTTTCAAATTGTATTTTCAACACGTGAAAGTCATTCCCTTATTGAATGTTCATGAGGGAGATCAAGTGGTTTGGAAACATAATCCTAATGGTGTTTACATTGTACGCTCAGATTATCATTTAATTATGGAATCTTTGATAGATAATTCAAGTCTAAAAGTGGTTGCGAATTGAATGACTATGGAGATTAAAGCATTTTATTTGGAGAGTGTTACGTGGATGCCTTCCTTTTAGGCAAAGACTTCAATGTAAAGGAGTTCAATGTCTAATAACTTGCTTTTTTTTTCTCCAACATTGAAAATGAATGGCACATTTTATTTTATTTGGCTGCAATCAAGCTAAAAGCATTTGGCAGGCTGCTGGGATTTGGCAATTTATTGAACACAAAGTGAAAGTAGCAGAAGGTGTTAAAAGAGCTCATTTTTTACTTGCTTGAATCTTTCCATGAAGATCTTGACAACAAATTTGTCTCAGAATGACAAGATTTGGAATGAGCATACTAATCCTCCTCACGTTTCAGTTTCAATTTCCATGCAGTATTTTACATAATGGCAACATGCAAGGCAATCTGTTCATCATCACCAATGCGCAAATATTCTTGCTGCTCCTTTGATTCATCAACATTTTGGATAATTGGCAAACACCACCTAAAAAAGCTCAAACTCATTTCCACAGTGGACTTCCAAATTGGACGGAGGAAGAGGCTTCATCTAATCACTTGGTCTAGCCAATGTTATTTATGAGCTAGATTGTAAATTTGCAATTGATAAATTAATGTTGGTCAGAGGGGCCTAAGTGATTGTATTTGTCTAAACAATATCTCAAAAATAATTCAAACTCAAAGGTGAGTTTTGTTAGGAATTGCTGAGTTAATCATGTGTTCATACTTTATTATCAGAGTGTCAAGATTATTTGTTTGTTAGCATTTAACTCTTTAAATGTATTCCTTCCTTGTATTTACCTTCTTTTATTAGCTGAAATGAAATAAGTTTGCTGTCTATATATATATATAAAAAAGAACTAAATGAAATACTTACAATATTTAAACTCTTATTTAAATTTTCCTTTAAGTTGATACACTAATATAATAAGAAATACAATTTCATGACCAATTAGTAAGCACCTGTTTGCAGGTTTGAAATATATTTGTTTACAAAATTAACTATTTTCATTGATATTTAAATAATTAATCTTTTTAAAATGGTAAAACATTTGAGAAAATATTCAAGCAGGAAAAATATATTTAGTTATAGTTGTGCATATATTTATAATTTAATTTAAAAATGGATCAAATTATACTAATGTAACTTAAATAATTATTACTTCATTTTATAATTTCAAATAAAATATGATTTTTATCCATTAAATCGTTGAATTATATATGCACATTGTTTTTATCAAATTTTATTAAAATTAAACATCAATAAGTAAGTAATCAAATGATTCATATTTTATTATAATAATGTAATAATTGTTTAAAATTATATTGGTATAATTTGATGTCTTCTAATTTTATTTAAAATGTTTATAAAATTATTTGAGAAATTTATCATGTATACTTTTACAGTTTTATCGTATATAATCATAATTATATTATATATGTAGATAATGTTGCTAAAATCTGAATTTGAAAAAGCAAAATACCATTTCAATTAAAAGTGTAATTTTTCTTTACACAACATAACAATAATAAGAAAAGAGTAAATATTCATCTTAGTCATCAAGATGTGAATCACGGAAAAATCAATCTCTAATAAATGAAAAATTTAAGTTTAACTTTGAAAGTGTAAAAGATAAATTAATCATTTAAATAATCTAATAATAAATTATTACTTAAATTTTATTACTTATCATCAAATTTATTTTTAAAGATTACATTAATAATAAAATTCTCTTACAAATTTAATATATATTAATTTGTTATATTTTTACCATTATGATATCAAAATCGATATTAATCTGAGGGAAAAAAAAAGGGAGAAAAATAAAAAAGCTGAAAAGGGTGAGAGAACGAGGTCTGAAACATATAGCACTAGCAAGCATAATTGTTGGAGCTCCAAACCAGACGGGACTACTCTCTAGCTCCGTCCACGTGCCGTCGTACGCTCTGAAATCTTCCGTCGTCTCTGGCATCTCCGCTGCCAGCCTTCTGATCTGGTGCGTTCTATTTGTGCTTTGTTCTGAGTTGTGAAATTTGCGATTTAGTTCTTTTGATTCTGATATCGGTTACTTCGATCCTCAGATGAGGAATTTCAGCGCATAATTCGTTTAAATCACTTTAAATAGAGGCCAGATTATTGTACGTCTGCTCCAATTCGCATTCCGTTTCTCAATTTATAGATCTTTTGATTGGGATTAATGGCAAGTAAAGGGATCGCAACTTCAATCGATCACGTGTAAAGGGTCTAAGATCTGTGATTATTTACTATTTAGTAGTGCTCAGATTGACGTAGAATTAAAATTTTCAAGTGAGGTTAGTTTGGGATCCCCGTGAAGAATTGGGGTAAATTCTCATCATGATTTTTAAGGGGATACTATAGTGGCTCGTATTAATGAATGGATAATATGATTTAATGTTGTATCATATATTTCATCTAGGAATGAAATATGGGTTGCATTTTATTGTTTTGTTACTGTTTTACTGTCATATAACGAATTGAACACAAATATCTGAAACTTGGGTTTTTAACGGTGACGAATGCTATCGTGTGATCCATGTAGCCAACCTCACCTAGTGGGATAAGGCTTTGTTGTTGTTATTATTACTGTTCACTGTCTAATGCCTATGGAGTTGCGAGCCTCTCTGACTTTAGTTTTTCCCCTTGTTTATCATCTCCAGTCATACCAAATGGCCCTCTAACTTTAGTTTTTCCCCTTGTTTATCATCTCCAGTCATACCAAATGGCCAACAGGGTTCAAATTCCTACCAACAATTCAGCACTCATTGCTATGATTGCAGATGAGGTAAGAGTGTGGCAATGTCATATATGCTTTCTTTATGTCTTGACAGCTGAAGAACAAATATTTCATGTTTGTGATGCATGCCCTTTAGATTTTTTCTTTGGAACCTTTAGAATTTCAGTTTGTGAAGATTGAAAACTTGAAATAATTATTGCATCACATCAGAGTCAGAAAGAGAGTGATTTGCTTCAATAAGACATAAGCTGGTAACTTATTTATATTCTGATAGTTGAGTGCATCAATTAAATAGGAGTATAGGACTTATCAAAACTCAGGAGCAGGTAGTCTTAAACTTCAGTTCAAATTCAATTAGACAATTACTACAAATCAGATATTCAGCCACTAACATAACAGAACCCCTAACAAGAGTGAAACACATGCTGAGTACTACAACCTAAAACCCATACATTGCCAATTTGACACAACTAGATATTTGACTTTACAATCTTAACATCAAAGTACTGAAATATCCCTATATCTTAAAAAATTTAGTTAAAATAGACAGCTACTCTACTAAGAACTGCAAGCCTGCAACATTACAATGAGCCCCAGACAAATTGAAACCAATTAGTGAGATACTTTATAGTTCAAGCTTGTGTTTTAATGTTTCAATGCTGATTGCACCGGTTCCCCATTCTGTTATAGTTGTAATTTTTTCGTAATTGGTATTCTGAATAACTGATTGAAATGATTAAAACATCCTGAAGGCTTACAATGACTACTATATTTTACACAGGATACTGTAGTTGGATTTTTGTTGGCTGGAGTGGGAAATGTTGACATACGTAGGAAGACAAATTACCTCATTGTGGATTCAAGTATGCCACTGAACTATATTTTACTTACTATTCTGTAGTCTGAGTATGTTTGGTATTAATCCCCTAAAAACTACAATGTTTTTCTTGTGAAATTGTACATCATGAAGTGACTCCCTGCCTCTTTTAGCTACCATCCAAATTGTGATACCCAATAAACAATATACATACTTTCTTGTTAAGGTATGTGTTGTATGGGTTGTTTTCAACATTTCCTACAAAAGTCCTTGAAAACAAAGTAGCATTTTCCTAATTATTAGTGAAAATAGGAAATGCAAACTGAACATGTTTTTAAAAAACCAAACAGGCCAAAGGTTTCTATATGACAGCCCATGTTCCTTATCTGCAGCACACAAGAAAGGATAGAGAATACATGTTATAGCCTAGACACTTGTAAGAAATTGACATATCATATGTATGCATTATTTTATTACTTTCTCACTGGTTATTAGTAGATATCCTAGAAACTATGGGGTTGATCAGGCTAAAACCTCAGGCAGAGCTTGGGTTATACAAGATAACATTTTTCTTTTGTTTGTGTCAATAGTGTCGTGTTCTGAAGTATTTTTGGTCAGTTTGAAATCAAGTTGATTCTACTCTAGGTTTTTGTATATCATGACTTTGATTTTCAGAAACAACCGTCAAACAAATTGAGGATGCATTCAAAGAATTTACAACAAGGGAGGATGTTGCAATTGTGCTGATTAGCCAATATGTAAGTCATATTTCTTGGCTATAATAAATGGGTCTGGCTGTTGTGCACTTGCATGTTAATTCATACTATCTGCAATTGTTTTCCTACTTCATATGGCCTGAAACATGACCTTATTATTTCCACAAGCCCATTTACTTACTTTTAGCTATAGTTTAGCACATTTTCTGCCTGGTAATCAAAGTTATTGTAGTGAGAATTGAGAAATTCTGGAAGGAATCTGCTCATCCACTACAGAAGGTTCCAAAACTTAGGTGAGGTTTTGAATGAAGAAATTGCTCTATGAATAAGGCTATACAATGCTGGAGTTTTGCTGGACTGACCAACAGGGCAATATCAGTCCCAATTTTTGTCGCTGCTTTTCAGATGTAATCCTGTGGGTTTGGTTTAAATGTTGGCCACTAATTTGATTTCTCACATTTGGTTGATTATTTGGTCCATTTCTTTTATTGCCCATTCAGACATCATGGTACCCTACCCGATCGGAAAGTATTTTGTTCATGCTATTCATTTTTTGGGCACCTTCTTGCTCATTTGACTTTTACTTGTGACTTGTGATCTTTGGTTATGACCCTGCTACCTCCCACCCCCGGTATCCCTACATGTTTTCCACAAATTGAAAGATCTTACACTTTTTTTCACTGTGCAGGTTGCAAATATGATAAGGTTTTTGGTTGATAGTTATAACAAGCCCGTTCCTGCAATACTTGAAATCCCTTCTAAAGATCATCCTTATGATCCGGCACATGATTCGGTTCTGTCACGAGTGAAGTATCTCTTCAATACCGAATCAGTTGCATCTGGGAGACGCTGAATTCACCTTTTGCAGTTGCAGCTTTTTGGGGGTGTTTGTTGTTTTTCTTTGTACAATATGGATAATAATCTTTTCTTGAAATTCAGAGTTCTATGTAGCTGTAGCTTAAATAATTTGTGCTGTCTGGGGATAATTTAAAATTCCTGTCACAGAACTTCAAGACGGGCCAATATTTTCTGGTGTCATGTCAGATTCAGATGAAAGTTCAACTTAAAATATGCGTTGATATAATCTCTCTTTGACTAATTTCCACCGTGTGATTGAAGAACGCATGTTGTGACATAGGGTATACCGTTGTTTGGCAATGCCTAATGCTGTGTTTTCTTCTTCCGAAATCTGTTTCTCTTCAATCAAACACATTCATTGTCATGCTTGGTTGCGGCTAGACTAGGTTTTTTCAGGCGCTTGTAAATAGATTTTGAGGGGTTTCCTTTTATTACTTTCTTTTAGAAGATATATTATTAATTA
This sequence comes from Glycine max, assembly GCF_000004515.6. Lineage (NCBI taxonomy): Eukaryota > Viridiplantae > Streptophyta > Magnoliopsida > Fabales > Fabaceae > Glycine > Glycine max. The sequence continues at coordinate 32,817,641 of NC_038241.2, forward strand.
AAAAATATAAAAGAAAAAACAGATTTGGCAGAAAACACTGTCGTGCGTATTTCACGAAATCAATTTCGTATATTAAGCATTTCTGCCTTGTTAGCTCAGGACCTGCTAAAGGAAATCCTAACTCATCCTATCATATGTTTTTTCATGATCGATCTTGAGAGATACATAGGCATTCTTTGCCTTAGATATGTGCATATGGTGGACAATCTCCTTGGCTAAGATAACATTATATGTGGTGCCTCTGCCGGCTTAAAAGGGACTGATGATCTCTTCTAGAAAAAGATGAGGCCTATTAACAAGGACTTTGGAGATAATTTTACTAAGGACATTGCAGAGGTTGATATGTCTCAAGTTCTTGAAATGTGTGTTGGGTTAACATGGAGGGGGTCGATATTAGTATCCGTAGAGGGGGTCGACATTGTGGCAAATGATGTTTGTGTCGGAGCTTCACCGAGACACACTATGAGAGGAAACAAACAATCTCTGGTATGATGGCCATAATGTCCATAAGTATTGCCCTTCATTTTCAATGTGGTAATAATGATCCCTAATATTGACTTGACTAACCATCGGTTAATGGAGATTAATTTCCACACATACCCATGCAAATCTACCACGATTAACATGCAATGTGTTCGTACCACTTTGATGGATTTGCCAATAACTGAAGCTAACCCAAGTAGGAAGCTCTTGTAATAGAAAACCAAGTTTAGGCTAAGCAAACCCAAACTAACGTATTATCATTGTGTCCGCTTCGACAATGAATTCTAGTGAGCACGTCCTCACTATTAGATAGTGTTAAAAAGTTCATTGAACGATCACCAATCATCACCTTTTATCTATCTTTCAGTTAATCAAATTCGATCATGAAATAACCATGGCCAACATCCTGTAGGTCAAGATGTAACTTCCACAATTATTTTTGCTTAGCTGTCTTGGTAGGATAACCAACTATTTTCTCCAATAACTTTATAATAAGTGCTTCTAACCGGGATTCACATAATTCATTGAAATATTTATCCTCTAATAAGATTTTTGGGAGCAAAGAATTTACATCTTCGAATTTCACTTTTAGAAGATTACACGTAAATAGGCCTTTCTTTTCTTTTAGCGCTAAAGGTAGTCTTCCAATGACTTTATCTTCTTTAGAGACCACAAAAATCCATAACTTATCTAAGGATAATGTCGGAGGTCAAACACCATGAGAAGAGTTTTCAGAGAAAACAAAACTTTGAGACACCATTTATCTTCATATTAGTCAAATTAATCTTTAGTTATGACATCCTCGTAATATTACGTAATTATATAATACCACTATTCTAATTTAATTCGTTTTATAAAACTATAAACTATAATAAGAATTAGAGTTTTACAAATGACAAGCCAAAAAGAAAATCTAATCTAGATAGACTGAAAGCTACTGATCGTAATATCACCTCTTCGGACAAGGGTCGGGCTTCGGATCAGTCATCCGCAATTATTTTTTCATATACTACCTTCCCCCAAAAGAATTATAATTCTAAACTATTTTACATAAAAAAAATAGATAAATAAAAAATAATAATTTTATAAAATTAATCTTATATTATTATTAATATATTATAGATTTTGTACTATATCATTAATATTATAAAAAATATAAGTAAAAAAGTAATATTATATTAAAAAGTTAAAATAATAATTATTTTAAAATAATTTTTTTCTTATACGATAATCATAATAAAACGGAAGAAGGAATAAATTTTGTCCAGTGAGTCTTCTTGAACATGTACATCTTGTTTTTTATTTATTTTATTTTTTAAGAAAACAAAATTAAAGAAAGGAGGAGGAATTGGAGTAGTCTAACTGGTGCGGAGATGGGAGTGAGGTTTGGGAACTGGTTTGAGCACCGGAAACCTCAGGTACGGTGTCAACCTCAGGTTTGGAACTCTTCCTTCTCCCTCTCTCTATGGATAGCCGTTAACAATTTCATTTTACATTCTCTTACTTTCTCTTTCCCATTCTTATTCGTCTTATTTCACCATGTTTTCTCTCTCTGCCAAACCCTTTTTCAGTGACACTTTCAAGAACCACCACCACGCCCAACCCATCGACTTCGGCTGAATTCCATTTCCCTAATTCCCGCAAATGGGTGCTAGGGTTCCCGTGCAGCACTACAATCTCAACTCCCCCTCTTCCTTCATCGAGAGCCCTCTCCACGTCCTCAACGCCGTCGACGCCCGAACCGCCGCCTCCGCCATCGACAACCCCAACGACGATTCCGCCTCCGCCGTCGTCAGTACCGCCTTTCTTCAATTCTTTTGGCTTCCTCTAATTTCGACTTTTCCACTCTGAAATTTCTTCAATTTCGTTGCAGGATTGCATGAATGAATCGCATAGGAGCTGTTTGCCGCTTCACAGTGTGGAGGTAGACGAGGATCGCGCTAGTCTAGACACTAACGAGTCTTCTAGAACTACCTCTTATGATATCTTGACCGCTGAGGGTAAAAAAAACTCGCTTCAACTTCTTAATTCTGACATTGTCATATGAGTTTAATGGCTATGCACTGTGAATCTAAAAGCTTTTATAATGTCAACCGATGAGAAATCATTGTTGGTATTATTTTTACTGTAGTTACCATAAAAATCAACAAACTTACCATACATGGTAGTATGTGATTGGATGACATTTGCCCAGTGGTTGGGGAAGGGTAAAGGGAGGAGGGAGAGGTTGCGGGTTCAAATCTCCCAACTGAAATTTCTAACAAAATTAACAAACTAACATTTGCCGATAAAAAATGTGATTGGATGACAGTGCAAAACCGGTGCATAGCCTATTTTCTCTTGTTCTAGATGTGTGTAATTTTTGTGTGGTGAAGGTTGAGTTAACTTGTTAAGCTTAATTGATTTTAGTTCAACTTGGAACAGATATTTCGCCAATTGAATCAGCAAGGGCAAGGTTTTTGCAAATTATCGTGGATCATTTTATTGATGACCGTGTGATTGAGGTGCCTGATTCTGAGGCTGATTACACTGGCCAAGACAAAATGAGTAAGAGGAGGACAAGAGAGATCCAGTATGAAGGAGACCCAAATTTCACTCTGCCTTTGATGTATGTGGCAAATATGTATGAAAGTTTAGTTAGTGATGTGAATAATAGGCTTGCTTCCTTGAATGGTATTCGGGAGAAGACAATAGGGGTAGCCCTTGAAGCTGCTGGTGGTTTGTATAGAAGACTGGCTAAGAAATTTCCTAAAAAAGGTAATATGTTCTACCTTGTACCCTTTATGTAGTTTTGTGTGTGTGTGTGTGTTTTTTTTTTTTTTTGGGGGGGGGGGGGGGGGGATTTAGTTGTTTGAAGATGATTTTTTCTATTCCGTTTTTAATGGTTCATCTTTCTTGTTAAAAAAAAGTGAATTTGTGCTTTGGTGGCCAAACATGCAACTAGGCAGTTTGGTGTGGGAGGGTTTTGTGTTTTTCCTTTTTCATGACAGTTTCGTCTTGACATACCGATTGCAACATTTGATGTTTGAGTTACCCCTCATCAGGACCATGTACATTTAAGAGAAGAGAATTGGCGACTTCTATGGAAACGAGGACAAGGTTCCCAGAACTAGTTATACAAGAAGAGAAACGTGTTCGCTTTGTGGTAGTTAATGGATTAAGAATTGTTGAAAAACCAAATAACATGCCAATTGATGACGCTGAGTGGTAAGTTGAGATCCTCCCTCTTTAGTTTATTCTATTTTCCGAGTTTTTTGGGTTTTCTTTTGTAGAGTTTCTGACTTGTATCATAGAAATAGAATAATTCTGTATAATCCTTTTGCTATATCAGAATCTTATTGTTTCTTGAGAAGTAGTACTTATATTTCAGTTCTAGTTTGTCACTACATCAAAATTTTATTATGTCAATAATTGTAATTGAGTGGGAAACAGTTCTCTCCGATGCCAAACTTGTCTGTACCGTTTTAAGAAAATATGATTTGATCTGTTGATGGTTTGTGTTTTTTTTATCATAGGCCTTTTTGTTACTTCATTAATTGAGCTGTTAACAATTCTCTTTGATGCCAAACTTGTTTGTGCCCTTTTAAGAAAGCATATGGTTGAAGATATTTTATTGATGGTTTGTGTTTTATCATCCTGTTCAGAAACTATTGATGAGCCTAAATATAAGAAAGTTGGTTACAATGAGATAGAGATTGAACATTTATTTGAACTTTGCAAAATGTGTAATGCTTGGTCTCACTTGCTTTGTTCTTGGTTTTAGGTTTAAGAGATTAACAGGTCGCAGTGAAGTTGCTATCTCAGCCAGTGATTACAAATTTTACTCTCCAAGACACAAGTATAGGCGTGGTGCATCGATTTCACTTTCAAATATCCAAGATATCCCTGTATGTGTGACGTGGTTCATTTTTGGCAAACAAATTGTTTCCTTAAAGATGCATAATACATGAGCTACTGCAGTTTTGTGCACAATGTCTAAACTGCAATTTCTAAATTTGCACCATTTTTGGAAAAGTTTTACTAGCATGCTGATTATGAATATAATGTGCTTTGTCATCTGCTACCAGCATAATTATGATTTATACATCATGATTATTGATGTGTATTACTAAATGCTATAGAAGACTATGTTTAAAGGGTGCATAAATTGTAGTTGCTGGCTGCACTTATTTGTATCCAAACTCTATCTAGTATTTATGCTATTAACTGTTGACTTGTTTTTACAGAGTTATCCTGGAGCAGAAAATTCAACTGCATTGGCTACTCCTCAAGGATTTCACTCAGTAAGTGATATATAAGTTAATATATGTTACTGTCATTGTTGGTTTGTGATAGAAATCTAGTATCCAATCACAAAGAATAGGGAAAAATTCCCTGAATACAGCTAAAATTTTGCATAACTGAGGGTATGCACCTCACAATGCTCATATGCCCTAATTTTCTTACAAACGACAAGATGTTCCTCTCTCCCAATCTCTCTTCTATATATATAAATGCAAACATGCCTTGTTTCTTCAAAGTTAAAACTGTCCCAGCCCAACTAACCTAACTAACTAACTACCTTTCTCACTGACAAACTAACTCTAACAGTCATCTAACAATTGCTCCCATCCTCTTGCAACCTGCACTCATGTTCTGCAGTTGTGGCACAACACCCATTCTACCTGTTTCAGCCACCATGCAAGCCACGAAGTTCAATGGTTCTTGCAATTCTAGTGGTGAAATCTTGGTCAGTGTATGTGAGACCCAGAGTTTAGTCACCTTTGCTGGCGCATCCTCCTCCACTCAAGAGCTCAAGTCTGGTGGTTTCGGCAGCAGTGGGTTGGCTGGTGTACTCACAACCTAATCCTTCTTGGCTGTCACATCTTCCATCCACCTCTGTCAGACCACCATCTCACTACCAGTGGGAGGGATTTCTCTTTTACTACCCACACTAGAATCCCATACTTCTAATGTGGGACTAGTCTCATACCTTGTTGGATCCTAACATCCGATCACACTCAACATCCTTGGCATGCACGCAGACGAGCTGTGCACTTGCCCTTTGACTAGTCTCAAGTGAACACTACAATGTTGGCATCACCATCTTTGTTGCTCATTAGCAATTGAGAGACATGATGAAGAGCTTTGATACTAGCTGATAGAAATCTGATATTTTATTACAAATAGTGGCGAAGATCTTCTCTGAAAACCAACAATTTTTGCAAAGTTTCTTCACCTCAATGCCCCAAAATCCCCAATTCTCATTAATGACAAGATGACCCTCTCTCTCACCTCCCCCTCTTAATTTGTATGCAAACATACCTTATTTCTCCAAAGTTCAAACTGTCTCAGCCCACCTAACCTACCTAACTTTCTCACTATCAAACTAAAACTAAGAGACACCTAACAGTTTGTCTTAGATGGGATGATCAATGAATGTTGTTATCACCTCAGTACAATTTTTTGGGTGCAAACTGCAGATGGCATCATTGACTCCTTTGATTTAAGTTGGATCGAATATCAACTTGTTGCTGGTGGTGATTGGTGTCTCTCCTTATTTATAAACTGACAATAAATTCTTTTTTGTCTATTTCTGGGAATTGGGTTTGTTTACCCTATTTTCATGCTTATCCATTAATTATGCTTTCTGTTGCTTTGGTTGTGCTTGGTGTGGATCTTGGGACTTTTGTTTTCTGTTACTTTTTATAATATTTTAAGAGCATTATTTCTTGCCAGCCACAAAATCAGCAGCAAACACCATGTAAACATCAATTGCAGTCATTGCCACATCAACCTCAGTTTCACCCAGTTCTCCAGAACAATCAAACTATGCACCAAAGTCAGCATGCAGGGCCCTATTCTCATAACCCTCAAAGTGGTCCTCCTTCACACCTACCTGAAATTTCTCATGCTCACCAGCCAATATCAATATCTCAACACATGGCTTGCTTACAGCCACTCACTGGTGGCCATGTTGGAGGACATGGAGGGCGCTTGCATATGCTGGTGAGTTTATTTGATAGATTTTAGGATAGGGTTTTTGCAATTCAATTTGCATGTCTAAAAGCATGGTAAGACCAACCTATTTATGCCATTTTGTGTCATTTCTCTAATTGCTGAGTTAATACTCAGACTTTATTGTATTTGCTCTCAGGCCTATCCCCGGTATGTTGTTTTAACATTAAAACATAACTCTGATAATAGATACTTATTTTGGATTTCTCAATAGGACTTCATATTAGTACTAAGGTTTTACTTATTCTGCCTTATCATGTGTAGTAATCAATATGGCACATGACCAGGCCCAACAGTTTAAATATCTTTATAATGCTATGAGACACTTGAACAATTTTGTTGATTTTAGTTGTTTGACATTCCTTAAACTACTTTTTCTTTTTTGCTAAGTTGTATTGTGTTGCTTATTATACAGCCAACAACTCCTGCAAAGTTTTGTGATGAATGTGGGGCTCCATATCTGAGGGAAACATCTAAGTTCTGCTCCGAATGCGGCTCGAAGAGGTTAGGAACATAGCAGGTTTAGACATGTTTTACTACTCCATTCCCATATAGCATTTGTCCTCAACATTTTTTTTTGTCACAGGTGTACTCAGGTTTTTTATATTATTAGTTTTCATAGTATTTTTTATGTTCTGAAAAATGTATTTAGCCTAAGAAAGAGTATAGTTTTCACTTGAAAGGTGTGGTCTGGTAAATAGTTGTAGATATATCTATTGGGTTTGCACTTGTGTGAGCTTTATGAACCGGAATGCAGAACTTCAAGAAGCCGTGAAATTGACAAGCTTGTTTGTTTTTAGCTTTTCTCTGTTTTAGTAATAGGATACTCTAACGTACTATATTGGTTTCAATTAACTACACGGGTGTGGTAAAATCATGCGTTGTATATTTCTGAAGGGATTGTGTGTTGAATTGGAAGATTTTGCAGTTTGTACACACAAGAAGCTCGAGATTTGTTTTGGTTCTTTTGACTTAGAAGTTTTATTTATTTATTTTTGATAAATGGAACTTCACTATGGACTGATTTCTTTTGGTTTCACTTTCAATGGTGATCAATGCTATTGGAAATATGAAAAATTAGTTAGTTCATAAAAAATACCAGCAGAGAAGCAAGTGGTCCTCTTAAGCATGGCTGTTTGTATTGAAAACCATAAAGACCCTAAACTTTGGCTCATCGAGATGTTTACCATTATATGTTGAATAATTTTTTAACCAAATACATGACCTAATTTAACCTTAAGAAAAAGCACAATTAACAACTGAAGAAGTTTCTTTTTTTTCTTTTTAGTTCATACTAGTATCAATTTTATAGTCTGTTTAGTTAATAATTAACCTACATTATTGGTCTTAATAGAAATATGACGTGATTGCGTCCAAAATTTACTTAAAGTGACAATGATTTGAATCTTGAAATCGTATTGGGAAAGATTTTATTTAAAATATCACTTTCAACTGGAAGGTTAATCTAACAATAGACTTGATTAGAGACTTAAGAATGAAATGATTGAATATATGCAAAAGTAATTGGTCTAGAAATATGTTGTGGCTATACACAAAACGACTTGCAATGTATCGTTTGAATTCTAAAATTGTTTCGAGAAGGTTTTATTTAAAATACTACTTTCAACAAGGTTCGTTCAGCAATGCTTACAAGGATACTGGATTATTTTTGTTTTTTGTGTGATTCATTCTCTATTATTTTTAACCTTGTATATATGTTTAAAGGTGGTCATTTCGTCAACCGAAAATGTTAATTTTTTAGTTATTATGAAATTTAATTACGTTACCTTTCAACATGACCATCTCGTTTTCTTGATGGTCGTTGATTTCGGATATTAGATGCAGATGAAAAAGTATATCAAATGTCTGGTATAACGAGTAGAAATAATTGAAAATACGCGCGAAATATTCAAGAATATGGACAATGTATTCCATATACAAATATTATACGGACATTGAATATGAACTGTGATAATGTGTAGTCAAGATTGGTTCACTGGAAAGGGGGAGGTAATGAAGTAATTGGATATATATTGGTTGCCTATATTTTTTTTAACATCAATAACCTAACATAGCATGTGAATTAAATTTCATTCTATTAACAAATAATGTAGATTTAGGTTAATGAGACTTCCAAATTCGCCTTACACGCCTATATTATTTTTAAAATGGATATTGTATTTAATTTCGTATTCACAATTTTATCATTAAAGTCTATTATTCGTTATTACTTTTAAAAGGTGGGAGAAGAGGGAAATGAGTATGAATTGTATTGTATGATTATTAATTTTGAGACTTTGATCATTGGTAGTTGGTACTCATTAATTTTGAGTCATTAATAAATTAATACATTAATATTCATTCAATTAAGTAAAATTAAAGCATTATAATTAAGAAAACATAACAAAACCTTTAAGATGGAAGATTAATTAATGAAGACGTGACTAAATTCCAAGAGTAGATGAAGGAGCTGAAATGTTACACTAGTGACAATATGCAAAACTGACGAGGTATTAAAAAGTACTTGAATTTGTGAGAGATTGAAAAGTAAAAAAAAATTAAAAAAAAATACATTGGTATATTAATCTCTTCCATTTGAAATCTTATTGTTAGGATAATTCTAATTGAAACTTGGATTTTCTAATGTTATTTTGCTGAATTTAGATTAAAAGCAAAGTTGAATTAGTGATAACTTAGCTAGATGAACACCATTGGGAGAAATAAGTTAAAGTAATTAAATAATGTAACAAGGAAAGTTAAATAAATAAATTATTTATATCTTAAGCAAAATAAAATTCTTGTGTTGATTGCTAATAAAAAAAAATATGAAAAGGTCAAATCCAAGGTCCAAAAGGTACTAATAAATATTGATAGAAGAATAATACTTTAGTAAAAAAATGACATTATTTTAATTATTAATAGCAAAATGAAGATTAAGATGAACATTTAATTATAAATAAACTTTCAAGCCAATTCATGGTAACAATTCTGACAAATAAAAAATGTAAATGTAAAATTATTTTTAATAAATTACAAATGATGATTGTACCGAGCACGACAAAGATGGATGATATCATTTCATTTCATTCTCATTCCCATTCGTTAGGAAGCCATGATAACAACTTGAATCCTCTCTGTTAGGGACCTTCATGTTTTTTGTTTCTATCTTCACCCCCACGCTTAACACATCTGTTATATTTCCCATTTAAACACCAACTAAATGGCCTTATCCTTGATGAAACATTGCATTCAGGGGGTAGAAAGTAGAGCCAAGTAAATAAATACAACGCCGACAGGTTCAGGTGAAATGCGGTGGGGGGTGGATTTATTGGTGAATGCATGTCACCGTCTGATGTTGCATAATTTAATTTTATTTTGCACACACAGAAAAAATAAATCTATACTCGCTATGCATCATAATCTTTTATTTTGGTCTCGTCCATTTCTTCTTTGGATACCACAGCTTACATTAATGTCCTGTGGTCCATTTTTTCCTTTGGATTCCATCACTCACATCATGAGCTCTTTAGATGAAAATGCATGTTAAATGGAATGCTGTAGGTAGAAATTGAATAAAGGGTTTCTATGGGCTGAATTTTTTTCTGCTAACAAAATTCAAATCTACATCATATGTACTTTTGTACCCACATTCATTGAATATGGGCGCCATTCATGACAGTGCGTAGTCACACGTGATATAGACAAAAGCTGTGAAAATACTACTTGCCATACACCAATAATATGGTGGTATTGTTTTGGCACTGTCCAATTTAGTTGTTTATTCATTGCGATACAATGGCTGGTCAAAACACCTGAGAATACTGGTGATCTTTTATTATTAAGTTATTTTACCAGTACAACAGTAAATCATCCTTGAATCTAGTAACCTTGAAATGACACAATCTCTTCTCTCCCCTAAACTTTTTAATGCCAAAATCAATCAATAAATAAATATACACCTGATCTTTAGACTGTTTGTCTTTGTTAGCTACAAGATTGGGGAGAGAACAAGAGAAGCCTGAATCTGTCCACCCATTGGAGTGATTCACAAATTTCTAACTCTAGACCTCTCTTGGATCCATGTCATCTAGAAGCAGCCTGCATGAAGCGAAGTACATGAGACCATATCAGGAGCATAAAGCGCCTCAGCTTCCAAGCAAGTGAAACAACCTGATAATAATGTACTTCTGATTATCAGCATGTTAGCTTATATATGTAGTTGGTTTACAATTGGCAGAAATATGGGGGGAAATTATCTTAGACTGACATACCTATTGAGTTAGCAATGAAAAACTCACATCAAATTATAATCCCCATGCAATAAAACTGAAATCAATTTGTTAGATTAAAGAAAGGAGTACCTAACACCAATGACAATGCTGACAGTTATTATCAAAATAAAAATTACTTTGGAAATGTATGAACTGTGTAAAAAATGTTCAATAGAAAGCGTTTATATTGTGAAATGCATAGATAGAATCAGAAAAGTAGTGCTAGCCCATCATAGCTAGGAAAGATTTTATGAGAGAAGGCGTTTTCTTAAACAGACAAAGTTTCTGTATAGGGAGGGGCCTTGTCTATAAAGGGACTTGAAATCACCACTATGATTGTCCAAGTGGTGAAAAGGGCATCCCACTATGGCTGAACTCCTCTACATCTGCCAAATAAAGATTTGCTGTTCTGTGAAAGTCAGTTCATGAGATTGCGAAGCACTAAGCTTGTGCAATTAGGTAACACAGCTGTCGAAGTAAGGCACTGAAACAAAAGGAATTAAACTACAAGACAACTTGTATCAAGTACATAATTTGAAAGGAAAGAAATCTGAGTATATAGAAGAAGAATAGTGTCCAGTACCTATAATTATGAGCTTCCTAGTTATAATATTAGCCAAGTTGCTTTCAAACCAGGAAAACATCACGTTATGGTTGACTTGATTATCAAATGAGAACATGATTATTGATGTACAAATCCCGGAAGCTGCAGGATTTACATCATAAAAAATTCAAGTGCCTTGAGAATGAGAATGCATCAATTGGAACAGCCAGTTGCCATTATCGAATGATGCATCAAATTCATTTCAATGATGCTATTGAACTTGGTATAAAATGAAGCAATCTAGATTGTAGGCCACCAAAATAAGGAACAGTAGACCAAGTATGTATAACATGTTTTCCTCTCAAGTGTGTACAGAAGGAACTGTTATGTCAATAGTCACTGGAATTAGGCCCCTCCTCATCATATCATGAAGCGCCAGAGCTTCATTGATGTCTCCTAGTTTATAATACTTTCTCAATAGATGAATACAGAGAACTTGATTAGGAATAATGCCTTTCCTGAGCATCTCATCTAGCAACGACTTTGCAAGTTGTACTTGACCATAACAAGAAAAACCCCAAATCAGTGAAGTATAAGCTGCCAGGTCTAGCTCCATACCTATTTCAACCATTCTATTTCGCAAACTCAGCTTCTCCAGGATTTCCATGCTTCATGTTCCCATCAATCAAAGAAGTATAAATTAATTTATCTGGACTGATTCCCTTATCCAGCATCTCATTGAACAGGTTCTTGGCTTCTTCAACACAATCATTTTTACAAAGGCCATCAATCAGAGCAGTATAAATCATAATATTAGGTTGCAAACCAGTTCTAGTCATGTGGTCAAAGTAACTAACAGCCTGTTGAGCTAAACCTTTTTTGCATAAACCATCAATTAGTGCACCGTACGTTACCACCGTTATCTTGATACCCAAATCTTGCATCTCTTGTAATAGATTAACAGCCTCTGTGGTTTTTCCAACCTTAAAATATGCATCCATAAGGGTTGTATATATGTAACTATTTGCAATCAGACCAAAATCCATCATCTCCCGAATTACAGCCATAGAATCTTCTATTTTATTTTGTCTGCAAAAATCCCATATTTTAGTTCCATACAGCAACAGATCTGGCTTGAAGTTTTTCTTGTTTATTTCCTATAAAATATCCATTGCCTTCTCCATCATCTTAGCCTTGATATATCCATGAAAAAGGGAAGTATAAATCTGCTGATTAAGAGTCCATTCAGCTTTTAACAATGCCCCAAATAATTCTTCTGCCTCTCTCATTCTTCCATCTTCACAAAGACCATCCAGTAATGCAGTGTAGGTGACGATATTTAAGTTAACTCCAGCCTGCTGCATCTCACTTTCCAGTTTAAATGCTTCATTGAGATCACCTATTTTACAATTTGCATCAATTAGAGATGTATACGTAAATTCATTGGGTTGAAGACCAACATGTATCATGTCAACAAAAAATTTATTTGCTTCCAGTATCATGCCTGCATTGCAAAATGCATCAATTAGGTACTATAAGTTACAACATTTGGTTGCAACCCTCTTTGCTTCATCTCATGCAGATACTCAAAAGCTTGAGGAATTCTTTCAAATTAATAAGAGAATTGTATGTTATCACATCTGGTTCACATCCTGCATCTTTCATTTCCTCAAACACAGTGACTGCTCCAGTTAACATCCCTACCTTTCCATACCCATAAATGAGAGGATTATAGGTGACAATGTCTGGCCTAAGACCCAGAGCTTTCATTTCTTCAAATAAACTCCTGGCAGTTTCTATGCCCCCTTCTCTGGCCAGACAGCCTATCACTATATTATACGTAAAAACTGAGGGCGAAAGGCCAGCCACAACCATGTCCTTGAAAAGGCTTAATGCCAATTCCCCTTTGCTTGATTTTGAAAGCCTGTGAAGAAGATCATTACAAGACCTCACTTTTGGCAGAACCATGAACTTGTTCTTCTTCCAAAAGCATTGCCTTGGCCTCCTCAAGCATCCCCAAATCCACTAAAACACTAAACAAAGTATCAAACACTCCAAAACCAGGCCTACAAACATTCCTAGTAGACCACAGCATATCAAAGAAATCACAACCTGGAAACTCCCTCCCCAACAAAATCCACTCTTTAATGACACTCCTGGCATCAAGATAAAACATTCCACAAAACAAAATGTGAGCCAAAACGCAATAAGACTCCGCGGCGTGGCGAAACCCGGCTCGAGCCCCTGCCTCCTTGAAGAACTTCAGGGCTGATTTAGGGTCCCCTTTCAGATTAAGCAAATCCTTAGACACCCAAATGGGTACCAATGCTGAATCAAACAAGTGGGGACGGTCCTGCTGCAAGAAACTACGCATTGATTCGGAAGCAATGTCATCAAAAGAAGGTTTTGAGACAAAGGGGTATCTCATAACACACAGAAAACTGGCGAACCAAATCATGGGGCGAGCAAAAATTGAATTTTGAGAGGAGAGGGATGAAGGAGTGAAGAAAAGGGGAAAAGGATTTTGAAGGGGTGAGGAATGGAAGGAGCTTACTCGGAGTGAGGCCCTGCTACCGATGTTGCGCGCAAAAAGCAACATGTTTGGTGAAAACAAGTTCGATTGGATTTGGATTCTTCATAGTGGGGATTGGTGTTGGTAATGCAAGAGGAGTTTCATAGCTAGTGTTGAAGGAACAAGAATGAATGCTACTAAGGTTTATGGAACGGGAAGACCATTCCGGCCATTCGTTTTACTATTCAACTTCCTAGTCAGTTTTAATTGACTTTTTTTTTTATTTTAAAAAAAAGTAAACAAAAGTTGTGAAATTAGCATTGAGTAAATCCCTAATCGTTTCAAACTGTCATGGTAATTTTTAAAATTACATTAAATAGATCTTTGAAATTAAAATTAGGCTTAAATATATTTTTTTTCTTTAAATTTGGGGTTAGTCTTTTTTAGTCCCTAAATTAATATTTATATTTTTTTTAGTTTCTTAAATTTGCAAAAGGTTTTTTTAGTCCCTCTTGACTAATTTTTAGCAATTTGAATGAATAATTTGTGACAAATTTTTTACCATAGACTAAAAAACATGAATTTGAAAAACTAAAAAAAATGTAAATTTTAATTTGAGGGACTAATAGAACCCTAATTTTGAATTATTAAAAACATATTTAGATCTTAAAAAATATTATCTTTTTTTAAAAAAATAACGATTACATTGAAAATTGAATCTAAGACTTCATATATATATTACCCAAAATTTATAATTTATCATCATTGTAGTTCATAACAAAGTTAGCGGCATGGATTAGTGTAACTAATGGATTTAATTTCAAAATTTAAGGATTACTATGAGAATGTCTAGCCAATTTAGAAATCAGTAATTAGTGTTTGGTAACAACAAAAGAAAGTTAAAATGGGATTAAAAGAAGAAAATTACATGAAAAATATGAATTTCATAAGTTTAGCATTGAAGAGGTGACAAATATTTTTTTAAAAGTTATTATGAAGCCTGTGCAAAAACATTTCTTCACTTATATGAGAAGAAATTGACTCATTTTGTGTGTTGTGTCTTGTTCTAAAGTCTCATTCTTGCTTCTATTGTCACCACAACAACAATCCCAATAGTAAGTTATGGAAGTCGCTAGCATTTAATAGATAGAACGCTTCATGTGAACTATTACAACCATGACACATCATGTTACCACTACAATGTCTCCTCATATGTGTTTGTCGCTATAGATCTATGTTTGTCCATTGTAAATTCACATCACCCACTTTCGAAGGAATCTAGACGAAACCTAAGTGAGTTTCTTATACAAATAATTTCTTCCCTCACAAAATTGTAAATTATTTTATTTTTTTAAAAACAAAATAATAACAATGATAATTCTAGTATCCTCTGTTTTTTTTACCCATCAAATAATTTTAATTTAATTATTTCTCCTTTATTTTTCACTTAATTTCTCTTCTACAAAACAACCTATATTAACCTCTATTTCCCACTTATTTTCCTTTTTTCTTTTTTTCACCTACCTACTCCCCCTACCTCTAATTCTTCTCACTCTAAATAATGATCAAATAAGTCTAAAATTGTCTTCTTGTTATTGATAGTAAAATATGTGACAACATGATAATAAAAAATAATACAGAAATGACTGTTATTTTAGTCTATGAATATAAATCTTACTATATTTATAATACTTATATTTTACAATTTATTATCATTCTACGTCTCCCTATCCATTTTAATTGGATAAGTTTTATTGACTCGATTTATATAGTATATAAT
Source organism: Glycine max (assembly GCF_000004515.6). Lineage (NCBI taxonomy): Eukaryota > Viridiplantae > Streptophyta > Magnoliopsida > Fabales > Fabaceae > Glycine > Glycine max. Next base: position 32,833,228 of record NC_038241.2, read on the forward strand.
ATTTTTTAAACCATGTAACTTTTTTTAAATGATTATGTATTAATAATTATCCTCATACCCTAGTTACCTTCAAGCCCTAACCCAGCAAAGAATTTCGTTGCCATGGTTTGGGTTGAGGATTTATTTGTTAATTTTTTACTAAAATATATTTGTAATTTCTAATAAATATCCAAATTTTATATTTATTTTTAATAAAATTTTTATTTATTTTTCCCACTGATAAGACAAAAAAAATTATTTTTGATGTTGACACTTTTTTCGTTGGAGTTGCTTATATTTTTTTTCAATGCTAAAAAAAATTGATATTACCAAATTATATTTTTCTCGTTAGTACCCATCTTTTTTCTCATAACGTCTATTATTGTTCATGCCACATGATATTAGTTAGAATTTAAATTTTGGCAAGTGTCAAGCAAGATGATATGTCTTGCATATATAAATAATCGTTCAAGTAGCTCAACAACTCATCATAATTACTCTTTAAAAAAAAACTCATGATAATTACTTTTATCCACCATAATAATTTGGCTTAATGTTTCCTTATTAAGGGAAAAATTAAAATATTTAAATGTGTCTAAGAGCGTCTCTAATGTTGCTGATGTTTAACTAAACTCTTAAATATGAAAATTGAACCAAATATTCGTTTGTAGTTTGAGCAAGTTTATAAAACTCATATAATTAAACGTTGTTTATACAGAAAACAATTGTTTAAGAAAAAAATATTTTTGATCAACAGAATGGAGAGGAAAAACAAACCAAAACCTCAATCTAAAATACTAGAAACGTGAAAATGATGATCAACACAAATTTTAAAACAAACAATTGCAAACTAAAATCAAAATCCAAATTGTAAATTAGTTGCCCAACCTAGAAATTGGAAAATCTAGAAATTGCATTTTATTTTGTATTTTGAAAAAATGTCTATAACTTTTTTTTCCTCTGAGTAGTGCACTCAGTGTCAATATGATCATCTCCCAAACAAAATAAATTCATAAGAAATAGACATAAGATATGATGAATTTTAGTTTCGAGGCTTATTTAGAATACGGTCTGATTGGAACAATACTTTATAAATTTGAAGTTTATATGGTTATTTGTAATAAAAAAATGAATTATCACCTTATAATTGAGATCTTAAGAAGAATTTTATGGTCAATGACTTCATTAATATATACCGAGTAATTTACATTTGAATTCGAGACTCTTTAATTTAAATATTATAGTATTAGGTTTGAATTAGTCTAAATCAAGATAAATAAATTTATTTAAGGAGTTAAATTTTTAATTTCTTTTTAATTTTGAATAAGAAAGTTTATTTAAAAAATAAAAAAGCAATTATTGATATATGGGAAATTGATTATATATATATAATCAATTTTTGCAAAAATGTAATTTTTCTCCTCTTTTATCATAAGTCTAAACTTATTAAGATGTATAAATTTAACAATAAGTTGCAATTTTCATAGCCCTGACAAATAAAAAAAATCAAATTTCAAATTCATACTATTTTTTTCGATAAAAAGGATTTTGTTAAATATTTGATTTATAGATAATAATAATCTCATAAAGGTTTTTAAATTGTTTTTATTAAAAAAAACGCCCATAAGAGTTGTCCTTTTTTTTTACGGAAAATTATAATGTAATCAAAGATTAAAGTGAAAAATATTAATCATTGTATTTTTAGTTTATATAATACCATAACACTTCTTTTATTAAAAGAAAAACCCACACACACATCTTCTTACTGTTTAATTTTATAGAAAAAAGTTTGATATTCTCTTAAAACATGGTATTTTTTTATAAAAAAAATGCTTTTGTATAGTAGTAAGCTATATAAAAAAATTTCTGAACTATCAAACTCACTCTAATAATTAATTAATCTCTCATAATTTAACTATAACGAAGTAGTATTACTGTGTGATACAATCATGTGGCAGCATGATTAGGGTGATTGGAAGTTAAACTCCTCTCTTATCATGATTTGCCCGTTAGTGCTAAATTTGATAGATTTTTTGCATTACAATACAAGACGGATAATAATTGCACATAGCACATAGCACATGGAACTTAGAAGTAACAAAAGGGATTAACATTATATGGGGCGGGGAAGTGGTCCACAAAAGCCGATGTAGTACAACAGGTCAGAGACAGGGCCGTCTATTACTGGATCTTCTTGTCTTCCAACTCTCTCTCTCTCTCTCTCTTGTGAAGGCTCTCACTTTTGCAACTCAAAAGCTTCAAACCCAAAGAAGTAGTACTTGGCTTATAGCCAGTGATGAACACTAACTGCATTATGTAAAGATTGCATTTTTGCTCCCACAAGGACAACCCATTTGTCAAATATGGATTACGAGAGGATCCAAAAGCCTCAGGTATCTCTTCTATCTCTTTCATCCCACCTCACCTTTTTTGTTTTTGCTTGATTTGCATTTTTTAATATTTCTTCTCTCTTACATATGTGTGTTGTGTTGTACTTGGAAAGTGAGTATCATTGTCAGAGTTGCTTAGTATTCTGCAAAGTGCAAGCACTTGTTTTGATCTTTTCATTTTTGGGATTCTCTGATTTGCCTTTGGCTTTATGGGAACTTGGGTTTGCAGGGTGTTGGGGGATTTTCGCCTGGAAAATTGAGGAGCATGCTACTGGGTGTGGAGAAGAAGAGAAAAGAAGAGGAAGAGCTTGATTCTACTTTGACCACGAGATCTCAGAATTCAGACATGGATGAATCTGGTATGTATGCTCATCCATTCTTAGTCTTGACAAATATGATGCTGCCTTGAAGCTTGAGAAGTTGTAAATCCAAGATATTGCGTTTCTCAAAATGTAAGATTTTGACTGAGTGTGGTGATTTCTCCGTCACCATTGTTGTGTTGTTGCCTGTGATGTTTTATTTCACTCCTGTAGTTTTGTGGAAATTTGGCAGTATACTATGATTTAAATTATATGCAAAAGGGTGAAGAAAGTGAAGAAAAGGGAACAAGTCATTCTTTGATACATAATGTACTTGATATTTCATATATGGTATACTATTTAAACCTTGCGTCTGCCTTTCTTTTGTTTGGTGTTTTTGATTAGTTTATACAATGATATTTGTAAGCAGTGTCATATATGTATGTGTATCAAGTGTTTGTTAATTGCCATTCTATTTGACATATCTGTTACAGGTGGTAGCAGTTCTGATCATTGTAAAGACGTAGATGTTGTGAGTGTCCTTCCTGATTATTCAACTTCTGCTATAGTTCGCACTAGTAGCATAGAGGCAGTTGGTGGTGATCGTTTTGTGAAGGCCAATGCAGCAGTGAATTCAAGGAATAGAGTCTTAGAAGACCCTTCTTCAGATTATGATAGTGGGCACGATAATATGAGCATGTCCTCATCAATGTTCGAATTTCAAAAGGCGGAGCGTGCCCCACAGAGGGTGCCCGTGGGGCCATTCTCAAAACCAGCACCATCTAAATGGGATGATGCACAGAAGTGGATAGCAAGTCCAACTTCAAACAGGCCAAAGACAGCGCAGACCCAGGGGCAAGGTGGGCATGCAGGACCGCGTAAGGCTGGTAGTCTTGGTTATGGAAGCCGGCAATCTTCGATGAAGGTTGTTGTTGAAGTTCCAGATCAAAAAGAAATTGCTTTAGATGAACCAGATACCAAGAAAATTGATACAAATCAAACTAAGATGGATAGTGGAGGACAGAAATTTGTGAGTTGGGAGGCTGATCCCTATGCAATTGCAAGTTTTTGTGGTAAATGTTTGATTGTGTTTTGGAATTCTTTACTGGAGTTATCTCATAAACATACTTTTTGTTCGTTATAATTTTATTTTTGCTATTTTTGTGAAAGATTATGTTTTTTTATCACTTGTAGTGTGTCGAGTATATGTTGACTCTGTAATCCAGATGACATAAGCTTACAGATCACAATTAGAACTCAGGTAGATTAGTGTTAATTCAGTTAATAACTTATTTTCAGGAAGGCATCTGTATGGGTGTCATTTTTGTGTGTGTTTTTTCTTAAATTATTATCATTTTGACTTTTCAAGGTCTCTATGTTTATTTGGGTCTGGTTATTCAACCTGGGCCCTAATATGGTTTATTTGGTCCCCATGTTTGATGGGCCCTGTATGAATGATGTAGTTAGCTATATATTCTGGGAAACTCCTAGCTGCTAGGTGTGTGATGCTCCCCTTTCTCTTTGGAAAATTTGTAGTCCCCTCGCTACTTTTTATTTTTATTGGTGTATGATGGTTGCACTGAGATTAGAATCTATATTCTCATGCATTTTGTTCAAAACCCCCACCACTAGGTCGACCCTAGTGGGTATCCTACAGTACTACTTATTACTGAAAGAGTGGGTACTACTGCAATTCTTCTTTTTGGTTTCAAAGCTTGTTGGAAGTTGAATGCTAATTCCGAAGGGGGCTAAGTGTGTGTGTATATATTAAAAAATATTGAATGGTAATAGTACCCACTTTTTCAGTACTGTAGTATCATAAATGAATCCGGCAAGTCGGACCAATTGTTAGGAACCAAGTCTTGAAATGAGGAAGAAAATAAATAATTTTATTGAATAGTGAGAAAAGAACAGAAAATAGGAGATAAAACTCTCCTCCAAGGGTTTTCTCTTCACACTCTTCACAAAGGATTTCTCCTTTCACAAAGAGCTAATGCCCGATCTACAGATGATAAGGGCTCCCTCTCTCCTATCCTTCTTCCCTTGTTTATATCTAATAAACCCCTCTAACTAACTAACTAACTAATCAATATCCTAGCTGTAGTAACTAACTCTCCCTTCCTCATAGTTCTAGCAGATGCCGAGGTTTCTCCCTTTATTTTCTTCTGTTGTGGCTTTATTAATTTTATCAACAACTTGGGTCATATTGTTTTGGTAGAAATAATATTGAGCTCATCAAATCCTTTGTTAGACACTGCTTGAATTTTCCCTAAACCCTGTCAACCCCCAAATCCAATCCTGCAGGTTCTGTTAGCCATCAATCTAGCCTTACAATTCAACACTTTCTAGTGCCTGAAAACCCCACTGTCTTTCATTTGTTGAGCCTTCAATACCCCTTTGAAAAATTTTGTTTTGATAATTTTAATCCTATGCTTTCCGCCTTCGACTGCCTTGCATCATCAGCAAAGTGCTTAAATTTTGGCAGTATTCTCTTATGATGTTCTGCATTGGCCTATGAGATAATCACTTGCCATCAAAATGGATATACTGAATTGACTTGTACTTTTCATATGGCATTGCTACAAGATTTTCCAATAAAAGATGAAGACAAATTTTGGGAGATGGATTGCAAAATAATCCTCTGTAAAGAGTAATGTGAGCTGGGTGGATTTACACTTATATGCCAGTGTATGATTTATGATTGTTGATATTGTGAACCAGGCAAGCTCCTAGCTTCATTCATACGAAAACATTTGGGGGGCGGGGGGCATTTTCATGTGGACATTAAGTAAGGTTTAACCTTTGGCTTCTTGGTATAGATTTTATACTTTCACCAATGGTTAATTACAATTATGTTTGGTCTGTTTATAATTTTGCATGAATCTTATTATTTTTAAAAAAAATTAAGATAGTACACCTCAAAATACTTCCAATAAGACAAAGTCTTCAAGTGAACTACATAATTTTATTTTTTTTGACAATTATTACTTACTTTGCTGTTGATTAGAGTTCAAAAGTCTCAAGCTGTATAACCTAGGTTAATAAAAATTTGAGAGAAATGGACATGAGCATGTTCTCCTACACCAAAATGCTTGAGAAGTCTTTCTTTCTCTCTCAAAATGGTATCCTATAACCAGAAGTTGATTGACATAATTGCAATTGAAAGAGTTAAATAAATTGTGTCTAGTTTAATTCAGTAGTTATTGTGCATATAGCTGACTCTTACTAATTCCTTGTTCTTTCATTACCTTTCTGTTATTTGATATTGATAGTTAGTCTCAGCCAGCACAATTTATCTCTTGCAATCCAAAATGAAACAACATTTGTTCCTCCCCCTTCAACAGCTCGGTCTGTGTCAATGAGAGATATGGGTACCGAAATGACCCCTATTGCTAGCCAGGAGCCATCAAGAACAGGTACCCCAGTGAGGGCAACAACACCAATGCGCAGCCCTAATTCTTCCCGGCCTTCTACTCCCCCCAGAGCCTCCCCTGCATCTACTTTAACTGATCTACATAGTGACAATCTGAATCTCAACATGAATGAGTTGTCCGAAAAGGAGCTACAAATGAAAACAAGGCGAGAAATAATGGTTCTCGGGACACAACTAGGTAAAATGAACATTGCTGCCTGGGCTAGCAAAGAAGAGGAGGATAAGGATGCATCCACTTCCCTGAAAACAAAAGCAGAATTACCTAAGAGTGTCGTTGAAGCACGTGCAGCAGCATGGGAGGAGGCTGAGAAGGCCAAGTACATGGCCAGGTCAGTTTATACTAATTATTAATGTTAACATTATCTGTTTAAGTTTTGGTTTCTGTCCTATAACCTCTGTTGCTTTAGAGATATAAATCTGTTAACATGCCTGGTTGTTCATACTTAAATTAAATTTCATCAGGTATAGGGTGCTGTCCAAATAACTCTTGCATGAGTGATCTGTCACATCTTAAAAATATATAAGTAAAACCACCTAAGTGCCTCCACTTAATAGCTTAAGCTTTCAAGAGCATTGGTCTTTGTCAAGTGTCTATTTAATTTTTGCTACAAATAGATTCTTGAATATTTGTCAAAAGATTCTGGACCAACCATTCTCTTTTGGTGTTTAATCCTATAAAAAGTAATGTTTCTACTACATTTCCTCTGTAAGTGGCCTTTTGTAAAACTTTTTCATGTTTGTGGTTTCCCCTGGTTTCTTGATAATGATGTACCTGAATTTTTGTGTTGTGTTTGAACAAATCATCATAAATGACTTGGTGATGAAGAATCTAGGCAGGAAAAATGAAAAGAAAGGAGGAGAGATATAGCAAAGGAAACAAATAGTTACAAAATTGAATTGAACGCTAGAAACTGTAGTGCAGAACTTCAGTGCATTAATTCTTTTGATTTGTGTAGATTCCAATCATGTCATCATGTATAGTGATTCTAGATAAAAAGGATTATTATTCTCCTAAGAGCATCTCCAATCCAGCATCTCTCATTAGGATTCTTAAGTGGGTCCCATTTATACATATCACTCATTTTTACCATTTTGAACTTACCTGCTGGAGAGAGGCTGGAGACAAAGCCTGCAGGAGAGGATCCATACTCGGCATCCAATCCCTCCAACCCTGCACCTTTACTAAATGGACCGCCACTAATAATACCACGCCCTTACATTTCATCAATAATTTAGCTAGTTATAAAAATTTTAAAAATTATCTGTATATGAAAATTGGCTATATTTTTGCTTTTTCAAAATTTTTATTTCATATTAGTAAAAAAAGATTTTACAAAAAAACTACATTATGCATTGCTGCACTGTTTAACAGCAGCTTTCCAGTGATAAAACATTTGAAACCATTTTTATATTATATACATATATACACACACACACACACACACACACACATATATATATATATATATATATATATATATATATATTTTAAATAACAAAGCACAGGCGCTTAAATAAACAACTGGTGCTTAATTTGTGTGTCATAGTAGCACTCCAACAGCAGATTCTTAGGAAGAACGGTTTTCAATAAATAAGAACCCAAACAAGCATCACCAATAGAATTGCTCTAAGTTTTTCAGTAGTTTGAAAGTGACTGCAATTTTATACCTACCCAACTACTCCTGAAGAAACAAAAACAAGGAAACAAATAATAAAAGGCAACAGAAAAAATTATAAACCAAGGAAGGACTTAAGGCCTAATTGTCTGAATCTGACAATATGTGGAGTTTATAGCCTATAGGTATGTATTTAAATTTCATGTCTGTCAGTTTCTTTGTATCTTTGAGACTTAGGAATAATAGCTTAAAATTTGTCTTCCCTCCCTTTATCATGGATATTCAGTACAGATTTATGGATGTGTTTCTTATTTGTGACACAATGAATAAAATTTCGCTACATAATTAACCAGACTTTTGGAACATGAGATCAATATTTTATGGGCATTTAAACAGTTTCAGAAACACATAGGTTAATATTATTTTGTTTTGCTACATTCTAAATTCTCTGAAGCAGGAATATGTTGTTAATTACACAGGTTTAGGCGTGAGGAGATGAAAATTCAAGCATGGGAAAATCACCAGAAAGCAAAAACAGAAGCCAAGATGAGAAAAATTGAGGTATACGCCTGTTATTATTAGTTTATTACTAATTTTGTTGTTTCCAACATGGCTATTTAATTTAGTTTTTTGGGACAATCCTGTGGATGTTAACCTCTAATCCTAATATGGAAGAATCTGAGTCAGCCTAACAATGGCAACACAATGTCTGCTTGGAGATGAATAAGATACCCTAAATAGGTACAGAGTATGTGAACGGAAAACAAGGGAACATCTAATATATTTTAATCCATATTGTACCATAATTTATAAACTTAAAATTGACTTCATAGGGTCTAACACCATGTACTGTTCTTGTGTTACTAATCTGAGAAAGCTTTAATAAAATTCTAATAAGTAACCTGTTGGACATTTTAGTGTAATTGATCTCTTTATTATGTTAAAATAAGAGTGCACGCTTGTTTTAATGTAATAACGAGATGTTCGGTTTAGGCAAATTTTGGAAGTTACATGAAAGTTACTAAAACTTCCATCAACGGTTGGAAGTTACATGGAAGTTACTAAAACTTCTATCAACGGCAGTTTTTAAAAAGAAATAACTTCCATCAACCGCCAAAAACCACTTGTTCTTTGATCATAAATAATCATTCTGGTTCAGAAAGCATAACGGGTGACAAAACATACAAGACCAAAACAAAATTCTTGAATTATAATCTTCTGATTTTATCCGATTGAACAATTTTGGTTGAACCCCGAAATTTGATTCAATCTGAAAGTGTTATACACGACTTCAGATTTATCCAGTATCATCTCGATTTTTCAAAATAACCAACTAAAGATTGAATCAAATTTTTCGAGATGACGAACGATAGTTCGAAGATGACAAGCAAGTTTGCGAAGTTGGACAAGTTTGAAGGGCAGGATTTCAGAAGATGGCAGAAGAAGATGCACTTTCTCTTGACAACATTGAAAGTGGTGTATGTGCTGAGTACACCGATGCCGGTGTTTATGGAAGACGAAACTCTGGATCAAACAAGGAAGCGTTCGAAATGGGAGAACGACGATTACATTTGTCGTGGACACATTCTGAACAGTATGTCTGACTCTCTCTTTGATATTTATCAAAATGTTGAGTCTGCTAAGGAATTATGGGACTCTCTTGAATCCAAGTATATGGCAGAAGATGCCTCAAGTAACAAATTCTTAGTTAGTAATTTCTTTAATTACAAAATGATTGATTCGAGGCCTGTTATGGAACAATATAATGAACTGCTGCGGATTTTGGGTCAGTTTACTCAACATGATTTGAAAATGGATGAATCCATTGCAGTTTCATCTATAATTGATAAACTGCCTTCTTCTTGGAAAGACTTCAAGCATACCTTGAAACATAAGAAGGAAGAGTTGACTCTGGTTCAACTCGATAGTCATTTCATGATTGAGGAGTCGCTGAGGGCTCAGGAAATTGACAAAGTCAATGATAAAAATGTAGCAGGTTCCTCTTACGTTAATATGGTAGAGGAAAGTGGAACAGTTAAGCAAAATTACAATGCTAAAGGTAACAAACGAAAATTTCAAGGAAATAAGAACAAAGGTCCAAACAAACAGACAAAATTGTCATGTTGGAAGTGTGGGAAACCTGGTCATTTAAAGAGGGATTGTCGGGTGTTCAAAGGAAAGAACAACGCTGGTCCAAGTGGGTCTAATGATCCTGAAAAGCAACAAGGTCAAATTGTAGTGAATAATTTTAATTCGAATACGAATTCAAATTATGTATCACTAATATCTGATGCATACTATGTGCAGGATGATGACGTTGCTTGGTGGTTTGATTCGGGAGCAACAAGCCATGTGTGCAAAGATCGTCGTTGGTTCAAGGAATTTAGACCAATCGATGATGGCTCTATTGTGAAGATGGACAATGTTGCAACTGAACCAATCCTAGGATTAGGTTGTGTGAATTTAGTTTTTACTTCCGAAAAAAGTTTGTATTTGGATAATGTCTTATTTGTACCTGGTATTCGTAAGAACTTATTGTCTGGTATGGTTTTAAATAATTGTGGTTTCAAGCAAGTACTTGAAAGTGACAAGTACATCTTGTCAAGACATGGTTCGTTTGTTGGATTTGGTTATCGTTGTAATGGAATGTTTAAATTAAACATTAATGTTCCTTTTGTTCATGAATCTGTTTGTATGACCTCGTGTAGTTCTATAATTAATATGACAAAATTAGAAATTTGGCATGCTAGATTAGGACATGTTCATTACAAAAGATTAAAAGATATGTCAAAAACAAGTATGATTCCTCCTTTTGATATGAACATTGAAAAATGCAAAACTTGCATGTTGACCAAGATCACTAGGAAACCTTTTAAGGATGTTAAAAGTGAGACTAAAGTCTCACACCTTATTCATAGTGATTTGTGTGATTTGCATACTACTCCATCATTAGGTCATAAAAAATATCTTGTTACTTTTATTGATGATGCATCAAGGTATTGTTATGTATATTTATTAAATACAAAAGATGAAGCTCTTGATAAATTTAAAATTTATAAGAAAGAGGTAGAACTTCATCAAAATGGGTTAATCAAAACTCTTCGTACGGATAGGGGAGGTGAGTATTATGATCCGGTTTATTTTCAATCTACTGGAATAATACATCAAACTACAGCTCCCTATACACCACAACAGAATGGTGTAACCGAAAGGAAGAATAGAACCTTGAAAGAAATGGTGAATTCCATGTTATCCTATTCGGGTTTAAGTGAAGGATTTTGGGGTGAGGCTATGTTGACAGCCTGCTACTTGTTGAACCGAATTCCTAACAAAAGGAATAAGGTTACCCCATATGAACTTTGGCACAAAAACACACCAAATTTGAGTTATCTCAAAATTTGGGGATGTAGGGCTGTGAGAACTCAGCATAATTTGGCGATCATTTAACCAAAGGGTTAAGTAGAGATCTCGTGAAAAGGTCGGCTGTGGGATTAGGATTAAAGTCCATCTGAAATCTCTTATGTTAAGATACCCAATTCCCATCTAATATGACATTAGGTGCTGAATTCAATGTGGAAAGCTTAACATGTAGAGATTGAAACACATCATCGAAAGTATCCCAAAAGGTATGTGTTCGGTTCTGCAAGTTAAGGAGGTTGAAGTATAACTTCTCAATGGTTCTTTTGAAAAATTGCATTTGCAGGTGCAAGAAAGAAAAGGACTACCTATATAAGCATGAAGTTTAGCCGCTTCAAGAAGCTGGGACTTGGCTTTGATATGCTTATGAAGGATAGGGACACAGGCTAGTAAACTAGTGTCGAGCAAGAGTAATGTTATAAACTATTGTGCAAATTATCTTCATGTATTCATTATGAATAGAAAGGGTTCAATCCTTAGTGACACCCTGATATTCGAATATTTGAAACGTGTAATTTGCTAAGATGAAATTCAATCGTCACGTTATTTCATTTATGCAGTAGTTTGTTGTATGTTATGACTTTGGTGATTTGATCGGTAATTACACTAAAATGGGGGAGGTTTGTTGGACATTTTAGTGTAATTGATCTCTTTATTATGTTAAAATAAGAGTGCACGCTTGTTTTAATGTAATAACGAGATGTTCGGTTTAGGAAAATTTTGGAAGTTATATGGAAGTTATTAAAACTTCCATCAACGGTTGGAAGTTACATGGAAGTTACTAAAACTTCTATCAACGGCAGTTTTTAAAAAGAAATAACTTCCATCAACCGCCAAAAACCACTTGTTCTTTGATCATAAATAATCATTCTGGTTCAGAAAGCATAACGGGTGACAAAACATACAAGACCAAAACAAAACTCTTGAATTATAATCTTCTGATTTTATCCGATTGAACAATTTTGGTTGAACCCCGAAATTTGATTCAATCTGAAAGTGTTATACACGACTTCAGATTTATCCAGTATCATCTCGATTTTTCAAAATAACCAACATAACCATAGGTGAAGCCATGTACTGTTCTCTTATTGGTCAAGACTATGAGGTGCATTGATAAGTGAACAATAGTATGAGTATCAAATATATGTGTATTTTGTCCCAATCTGAATACAGAAATAAGTGGCTATCCCTTCTGGTATACTGAGAGAATTTATGCTTATTTCTTTAGTCTGTGTATATTTCACTTTAAATTGAGCATTATGTTAGCCTTTAGGAGAATTAGTTCTTCACATGGAATTAGAGCCTTTATGACCATGTCATCAGGAGTTCAATCCTTATGCTTCTAAATGAAGTTGAATTTCAGCACAAGATGGAAGAGGACTTTGAGTTGCATGCCCTTCAAAGTCCAAAGAACTCTTATGTGATGGAGTGCTGAAGTTTGAGAGTTGACTGATACATTTGAATAGGAAAACCAAGATGTTGGTGTTGAAAATTAAGTAAGCAATGATGACTTCTACTAGATTTCTAACATTTTAGCAAACTTCCCAGCAATAAATGTAGTAGTCCTAATAATACATTGTATTACCAAAAAAATGGTTAGTTACCCAAAAATATGATTTTATAATAAATAATAATTTGGTTGCAGGTAGAAGTTGAAAGGATACAAGGTAAGGCACAAGATAAGCTAACGAATAAATTAGCAGCTGCAAGGCATAAGGCCGAGGAAAAGCGTGCAGCAGCAGAAGCCAATAGAAATCATCAAGCTGCAAAAACTGAAGAGCAAGCAGAGTATATACGAAGAACTGGTCATGTCCCTTCCTCATATTTATCATTTTCTTGCTGCAATTGGTGCTCTTAAAAAAAGCCAATCTTTGTCAATGTTTATTTTTTGTTTCTATAGGTATGAAATGCCTTTTGCTGCTTACACCCAAGCATGTTAAATATGCCTGTTGCATTTCCCTCCTGGTGTAAAATGTTACATTGTTCTGAAGAATAATTGCAATTTGAAAGTGCTTTGCTATTTGTTCAGTTTTTATTTTCTGATCATTAGAATTCGGATTTTGGACCTAATTCAGTCCAAAAGTTAAGGTAACTTGTGAAGTGAGGGTTGACTTACTGTTTTTGGCATCACTGTCAGTACGAAAATTTCAACATGCTCTTCTTATATCGAGGACTGAACATGGGTTTTATACAGGCATCAAAATGATTTGGAAATAAAGTAAGTTGATATATATTAAATTTATTCGTATATTCTGTGACTATTACATATTAAGACGTCTATATGTATATATGTGCATATGGAGATCAAAATATTGTTTATTTTTGGTTTGCCAATGTAATAGCTATAATATTCAACCGTATAAAAACTTATGTAAACAAAATAATCATCTGTATTGTTAAAAAAAAAATTATGTGATTGCTTCAAAAATATCAAAGCACAGGTGGATTTTGATTCAATGTGCCATCATGTAGAAATGTATGAGACACATGATAATAGCAATAAAAAGCCCATGATATGAATAATGAAAATACCAAACATATGAAATATATGGAATCAATTTTTTTATAACCTTTGAATTTTTCTTCTTTAAAATATGTTTTATATACTATTTTCTGAAATATTATGTAAATAATAAATGAGAAAAAAAGTTATATATTGATAATATGAGAAATTTTACACATTTATTGAGTCACAACTTATTATATATGATAAATTTGTTGATTTTTTAAAATAATTTGAAAAGTAATTTGTAATTAAATAATATTGTAAAACTATTTTATAGACAGTTGAATCTTTTAAATTATATATATATATATATATATATATATATATATATATATTATAAACACATTTTTTAAAAGTATAATAAAATTGTATCATACTGTTTAGGTAAAAAAAATCTATTTATATTTTTTGTACAAATATTGCTTACGTTAAATGTAACATAGTTAACTTATATGTAAAGAAATATAGTAACATGTATATATAAATAGATTAAATTTTAATTTTTTTTAATCATGGCAATTGTGTGAAGTATCTGTTAAATTTGTTAATGGTTAATTTGTGTTACTGAAACTAACGGATCATCTTTAGTGAATCTTTTCTTCTTATCATATTTTATTTCATTTATAATACTCAAACTCGATATTTTACTTAAGAAAATCGAGTTTGATCATTTGAAACAATAACTTTTGGTATTAATTTTAATATTTTTAGAAAGTGAATTTTACTTATAATATATTAACTATAGTATTTGTAAAATATAATAAATAAAATATATACCTATTAAACATATGAATTCTTATATAAGAAAACAGATTCATTTATTTATATATTTGTGTAAATATTGTATTAATGCAGTCAATGTTAACATTAATAATTCTTTTTCAATTCTTGTTTACTTATATATATATATATATATATATATATATATATATATATATATATAATTTGACTTCATATTATATTTAATAAATAAAGTATTTAATATTTTTGAAAAGTCAATTTTACTTATAAAATATTAATTACAGTATTTGTGAAATATAAAAAATACAATATATACCAATTAAACAAATGACTTCTTATATAAATCTAAATAAATTGAAAACATATTTTGAAATAAAACACAATTAATACAAAATTAATTCCTTGATATATATATATATATATATATATATATATATATATATATATATATATATATATATGAAAATATCAATAAAAAATTTATTTGTATTATTGCGTAAATGATATTTATGGAAATTAATTAAAACATAAAATTTCAAACATATTAATTTAATATGCTAAATTCATAAATATATATAATATTTTTCTTATTTTACATACTTAAGAATTTTACTATATATTATATATTTATTAAATACAGTATTTAATGTTATTGAAAAGTCAATTTTACTCACAATATATCATTTATGCTATTTATTGGTTCTAACATATTTATCAAAATTAATACATTAAATATTTTCGCATTTCTTTTATTTTTCAAAGAATTAGTTGTTCACACATTTTAAAATAGGTAAATTGAATTATATATATATATATATATATAAATAATAACAATAACTCATTTCATAATTTTTATCCTTAATAATTTGAATATATATTCTTAAAAAAATAATTACTTCACAAAACATATAATCTATGTTTCCTTACATGTTTACAAATTTTAATTTTTGCTCTTATTGGGATTTTGGTAAGAATGCCAAATTACTCAAGTAATAAAGTAGTAAGTAAAATATCATTTTTACTTTGACTTGTGCGATAATTTGATAATTAGTAATAAATTAAATAGATTATGAAGATTAATAGATGAAGTAACCAAGACTAAAAGACAATTTCATAAAATATAAATGAGAAAAAGTGAGAAATTTGAGTTTTTGAATTTTCACAAACAATTGGCATGCACAATAAACAGATTTTAAATCAATAGGAGAAATTTGTTAGGTTTAATTTCATCAAATCATCCTAACATGCAACCTCTGTTTTCTTATTCAAAAAAATGTTTGTTATCATCAACCCACAACTTTATTCAAATCTTAATCATTTAACTGAGAGAATCTAAGTCCTTTGATCTTGCATTAGGAATAAGGATTTTAATGATATCCAATCCTTTTTACCCTATCCCTAGACATAAAAATTATTGGGTGTTCCCTATAGTTTGCAATTAAATTAAAATTTCCAATTATAATTGAATAAAGAGATTGATGCAATCGGGTCATCAAACTAAAACAAGCATTGAACATAGAAGATAAGCAATAATAATTCTTTATTGAATAATAAAAAGAGTAATTACATGAAAATATGTTTGATTACATTAAATCCCAACGAATGATGAATTTAGCTTCTCATGGCCATTGGAGAAAGCAAACTTGACGATGAAAAAGATGATGAATCCCAAAGTATAGACACCACCTCCAATGTAAGCACGAACAAACAACACATGCCTTCTAAAGTTGTGCTTAAGCGGTCTCAAAAGTGGTGCACTTAAGCATTGACAACAACATTAAATGTTCAGCTTCAAGATCATGTTTAAATTGTCCCAAAAGTGACTCCTTAAGTTAGGGGTGTTCATCGGGTCTAAATCTACCCATGATCCAACCCAATCCAATTATATTGAGTTAGGTTTCTAAAGTGTTTGGATCGAATCTAACCCAACTCAATTAAGACTTAATCATGCAAGGGTTGAGTAATGATTTTTTTTTAACTCGACTCAACTCAACCCATATCATATAATTTAATTTATTATATATAAATTAATTATTAAATACAAAACACATTAATAATTTTTAGTTCACATAGTTTATTAAATTAAATCATCCATGAAATTTTCCTTTTTTAAGTTGTTTTTATTTTGGTCTTGATTTTGTGTATGCTTTCGAATGTTAATATCATACTTTATTTTTTTTTATCTAAAATAAAATATTGTATTAACATTAAAATATTAATTATATTGGTTAAATATTTTTATAATTCCTTTCAAATGCATTAGTCATTATATACTTACAAAGCTTTAAGCGAAAAATAATAATATTGTTCTTAATTTTTTTTTCAAAAATAAAAATATTTTTTAAATAGTCACATCCAATCAATCCAACCCATAAAAAACACAAACCTGACCCAAGGCATAAAATTATGATCTAATTGGATAATGAGCTTAACCAAACTCGATCCAACTCATGAACACCTCTAGCTTTAAGCACATACAATAACATCCATATTTTTTTTCCAAAGTTGGGCTTAAGACCTACCAAAGTGGTAGAATTAAGCCTTAGTAGTGAAATCCCAAATTCTTTCCTTTTGTTTTTCCTTCCATAATAGTGCTATAAATTTTCAACTCTTCTCTAAATGATACTTCATCAAATTTCATAAAAAAAACACAAACAAACAATCCAAAATCATAAAAAAAAACACAAACAAACAATTCAAAATTATCCATAAAAAAATAGAAAATTAGAAAATTTTAAACAAACTAAGCTTTTATTCAAAATTTAAGTAAGCAAAATATAAACAAAACTCAAAAGCATAAAAAATATAACATAATTGTCACAAAATAACTACAAAATGTAGGAATATATGACAATTATCACATTGCTTATTTAAGTTTTTTTTAGACATATGATCGCACCAAGTTGATGCCTCACCACATGCAACATCACTTTAAATTACCTACATTCTTAAAGCTAAATTCGTAAAACAAAAGAAGAGGATGAGAAAATATTTCTTGTTTCAGGTTTTTGTATTTTAAAATACTTATTTTCAAAATTTAATACATTTTAGAGGAGAAATTTGTTATTGAGCAGTATATCTTAGAAAACAATTTTAAAATCATGTAAAAAAATCACATGATATAATCATATAAATTTTTAATATTAGAGTATTTATTCCAATATCTCTCCAAATTTTCTCTAGCTCATCATCATTGCCCTATGCTCTCCCCCTTCTATTTTTGTCTTTTTTTTTATAAGCAAGAGAGCAGGAGAAGTCCATATTACTTTTCCATTTATTACGTACTCGTGCAAAAAATTTCATACTAAATAAGTAAATAGCACTGCTAGTTCATGGACGTCTTAGACTTTATTTGAATCTATATGTTGTTTCAGGTTGAAAGAATAAAAAAAGTGATCGGTAATCTCTTTAAAACTTAAAATAAAATAAATTGATGTCAATTATTTGTCTACTTTTTTTATATCAAATCACACCTATTTTCTTATTAGAGGTAATTTTGTTTTAACCAATTAGATTAATCGTGGACAATAAGATTTGTCCTATGACTATTCATTCCAACTACATATCTAAAGTTTAAATTTGAAATTACTAATTAATCTAAACAATAATTTAGCAAGTGGTAATAATTTATTTTTGAGAAAAATGATTATGTATTGTTTGGTTTTATAATTTATTTTACATATTCATTCAATCACAATCTATTATATACAATAAATTTATTAATTTTTAAAATAATTATTTTAAAATTTTACATTATCAGTAAATAAACATCATACTTATTTTTAAAATTTTTGAAAACTAAAAGCTGCTTGTAAAAATACTGTTATTGTTATTCTTATAAACATGAAAAAGGAAACCCAAACCCAAATTGAAGTAGGAAGTGTATAGAGGAGCTAGCCAGGCCCTTAACCTTAAAACATTAGAGAGAGAAGATGATGATGAACCAACAGATAGAAGGCAAGTGTCCCATTACATTACAATTTTGGTATGAAACATCGAAAAAGAATCATTAACACACAAACACACAACAGACACATTAATCTCAATTTCTACATAAATAAATAAATAAATAAATAAATAAAAAGACAGAAGCCGAAACCAGGCTCACCCTTACCCTCTCTCTCTTTCTCTGCTCCATATAAACCCATCACATTCGCATACTCATACTCGAACACACACACTCTCTCTTTCTCTTTCTAAGCTCTGACCCCAATTTCTGTGGCGGCTCTCTCTCTACTTATTTTCTCTTCTGAGATTGAGATTTGGATCCACCCTCTTCCCCTTCTTTCGGTCTTTGATTTGATCTTTTCCTTACCTTTCTTTGGGTTTGGGTCTGGGTCTTCAGCTTCAACTTCAACAACAACAAAAAACAGCTATGGTTACCCAACAACAGCCACAGCCACAGCTTCAGGTTCAGCCTCAGCAGTCGACACCACCCTCTTCACAAGATGAGGCCTTGAAGAGGAACACCGATTGTGTCTACTTCCTTGCATCTCCTTTGACATGCAAAAAGGTCCTTATTCCCACCTCTTTGCTTCTGTTTTTCAAAGAAAAGAGAGAATTTGGGAATTATGTCCTTTAGGGTTTCTGATTCGTGTGTTTCTGGAAATAGTCCTGGTGGGTGGTTTTCTTCAATGGGAAAAATTGAATTTTGGGAAAAGGGGTTGTGTAAATTCCCCAAATTCTTTAGTTTGGGGATGGTGATGGGGAATTTTGTGGACAGAGAGTGTTTTATTTTCAATTTTATTTTGGATTGCGTTTTTGGGTGCCTAGTTTTTGTGAATCTGTTATTGATCAATTGGTTTATTAATTGGATCTTTCTTGGCCTTACTTTTTTGTATTTTTTTTTCGTTTTATCTGATAAGGTAAGGGGAATGGGGGAGGACGGGGTTCTTGAACCGTATTGCGATTAGCGATATGAGATTTTTTTTTCTTTTAAATATTGTTTAAATTGAATCAATCCCATGGATCCTTGCTAGGAAAACATATCAATCAAGTTTAGGGTTTTTTGTATGGTTTAAAGTGTTATTCAATATGTTCTGACAATCTGATTGTATCTGAAAAGCAACAGTTGGCATAGTGAATTAACTTTCATTGCAACAAAATGTTTTAACAAACTGCTATTACATGATAGATAGTCTGCATAATGTTCTGTTAGCAAGATCTGAGTTGTTCACTGGTGTTGCTGGCACTCTTTTACATAATCCTTGAAGTTGTTATTGTTATCATTAAATATATTTCAACATTTTACTTGAAATAGATATTTGTTTTCATAATTATTCTGTTGCGTAATCTTGTTTCTACAATTATTCTATTGAATGTGTCATGCCATTTTCTTTGTGCAAATCAAGTAGTTACTGTATGTAGCAACATAATGTTTTTCGCGTATGCTCTATGAAGCACCGACTCGGACACCGGACACGACATGGACACGGACACGTGGACACCTGTAATGTCCAAAATATAGAACGTAGTACGGGTGTCGTGTCGGTGTCAGACATTGACACGGACGCGTGTCAGACACCGGACACGGCAAGGGACTGGAGTGTCCGTGCTTCATAGCGTATGCTTTCTGCAGAGTTTCCTGTTTCAAGATCGGCACAATAGTGTATTTTACCATCAGCTATTGTTTTGGTTCTGTGCAAATCAAATATTTTACTGTCATGGCGGGTTTTTTGTGTGCCCTGCAAATCAATTATTTTACTGTCGTGTTTTTTTTTGTGCCATGCAAATCTATTATTTTACTGTCGTGTTTTTTTGGTGCAGTGCAAATCCAGTATTTTACTGTCATGCTGTGTTTTTTTGGTGCCGTACAAATCAAGTATTTTACTGTCGTGCCGTGTTTTTTTGTTGCTGTACAAATCAAGTATTTTACTGTATGTAGCAATGTAATGCTTGGTGTATACTGCTTTGATATTTTGAACTCTGGCTTTTGTTGCTAGCATCATTTTGATTTGTTTTCTTCTTTGTCGGAACAGGGAAATGAATGCGAGTACCGCCACAGCGAGTATGCACGTGTTAATCCTAGGGACTGTCGGTATTGGTTGAGTGGCAATTGCTTGAATCCCAAATGTCCATTTCGTCATCCGGTGAGTGTCTTTATGAGCACCAATTTTTTATACTTTCATGTCAATTTTTGGACTATTTGTCTATTTTCCTCTGTTATTCTTTCTTTGTACGGCTTTTGCTAACAGCATTTTGTTTTTGCATGCAGCCTCTTGATGGCTTGTTAGGAACACAGGCAGCAGTGACTGGTGGACCATCTGTATCCCCATCACAGATTCCAACAGCATCTGCAACACATGCACCGTATAATTCCAGTAAACAAGCTGTACCTTGCTTTTTCTTCCAAAAAGGACTTTGCTTAAAAGGTGACAGATGTGCCTTCTTGCATGGACCACCCACTCCTACTTCTAGCACGGGTAATAAAGTAGCTGCTCAGGTTCCAGTGACTAGCCAAGGAGTTGAGAATCCATGTTTTAAGAAGCCTTTTGTCAGCAATGAAAAGTATACTCAGGAAAGGAAAACTTCCCAAGGAAATGTTGCAAAGTCAAGTGGAATTTCTGAAGCCAAACCTGCCTCAAAAATTGAAACTGCTCCTCAAAGAAATATGTTTGAATGGGAGAAGAAAGTGCCACCACCAGCTGTGGGATTTGATAATGAGGTTTCTAGATTTAAGACAACCTCTCCACCAGTGACCAATGGCCCTACTGTAGCCCGGCCAAACCGTCTGCATCAAGCTCGTGTGCCAGATGATCACAATTTCCAGAGTGGCAAGGACAGTGATGAGTTTCTCAGAGAATCATCTCCTGGGTTTGATGTTCTTGTAGCTGATGAACTTAGGAATTCTGATTACTACCACGGAGAAGATGAATTCAGTAAAGCAAGAGGTCAAGATGAAAGGAACTTAGACTCTTTGAATGAATATGATTTAGGACATTCTGGTGATTATAGTTTAGCAGCTGATATCGATCGTGAAAGATTCCGTGTGCCTCAAGGTTATGAGTCATATGATCACTTGCAGGAGCCGTATGCTTGGGAGCAGCATAGAAAGCCCTCAGCCCATGTAGACAGAAGGACTCGCCGCAGATCCAACAGTCCTGAAAATGCTGAGGTCTCAGATCTACGACATCATTTATCCAAGCGCAGGAAGGGCAATGGTTTGAAGTCTGTTGTCGGTCATGATTATGCCCATGAGGGCCATGGTGAGGAACAAAGTCGTCGGCCCTTCTCTCGGAAGGATTCACTTGAGTTACCTCTGAATGAGAGCTTCCTCGGTAACCGCTTCCGAGGTAGAATAAAACTTCCAGCAAATGGTGGTGCTGATCACCTAGAGAGGGAAGACAGGGGAAGATTTAGGAACAGATTGTCATCTGGAAGGTTGCCGGCCACTCACCATTTGTCACCTGGAGAGGGAAGGGTCCATGACAGAATAAGAGGAAGATTGCAAGATGATGAGAGGAGAAACTCCAAGGATCGATTGATGGGGAGAGAACTACCGGGTGATAGGAGTGATTTTGCTGGGCCAAAAAGTCTTTCTGAACTTAAAAATGGGAGGAACACTGAGAATAGGGAGCAACAATCACTGGGAAGGAGAAGAAGTTTAAGGGATGATCGCCCACAATCTGAAGATGATTTTCTGTTTGAAGGTCCAAAACCTCTTAGTGAAATTCTGAAGGAGAAGAGAGGTGCTGGAGCTGATGCAGACTCTGGGAATGGCAAATCATCTGACAATAAGAATCAAGAAGTTACCAATGGCCAGAATCCTACACCTGCTGCAAACACACAAAATGGAGTGCTGTCTGAGACCAAAGAAGATGTCAAGAATCTTCCACCAAATAATGAAGAATCATCCAAGCTTGAGGTCACTGATGCAGCTGGAGGAGACAATGATGGTGAATATGAGGAGGGAATGGTGTACGATGAAGCAGGTGAGGATCAGTATTATGAAGGTGATGATCAGAGAGATGCGGACTATGAGTATGAACAAGGTGAAGGTGATGAGGGATACTATGAGTACGAGCAAGGTGAAGAGGGTGAAAATCAAGAGGAAGATTACATGGAAGAAGAAGATGGGGATGATTTTGCTAAGAAGATTGGTGTCGTTCATTCGTAATTATTATGGAAACTCTGAGAAACAAGGGGACGTGTCCTACTCTACTCCTTGTGATCAAATCTCATATAGGTCTCTCCTCTGACTGAGCAGCATTTTCTGCTTAAAATTTGCTTGTAGAACTCAAAACTGCGCTATCATTATCACTTTGTTTTCTTGTATTAATTAGTCCTTTTTATTTTTACTGTATTTTCATCAAATTTAACGGATATTTTTATGTGATCAGTGGGGCATTTTGCTGTGCTCTCAGCATATAAATGTCATGCAGAGTGCAGGCCTTTAACCTTAGAAAGTTAATAATAGTTGCATTCACTTATGAGTTTACCCTAATACCTTGATTGATCTAGTCAAATTGTGCGGTATAAGCCATTGTTGCTTCAGCCTCAATCATTGGTTAGCTCTTTTTTTTTTTTTGACAGAAACTGGTTAGTAGTTCTTTAAACTCTTCTGTTAACGATTCTGATTTCTCAAGTTATGAACCAATAAATGCCTAGACTTTTCTTGGTACAAGTCATTGTAGCATTCGGGATTGGTGCTTCAATGATTTGATACGTGTTCAATAGGACACTTCGTGGCTTTAATAAGTTCACAAGAAACAAATTTAAGATGAAGTTTTAGTAATTTTTTAGGACAAAAAGAAAAATGATTAACTAGAGAACTAAACAAGATTATGTTACTGTCCACGTCAACTGTACAAGTTAGCGTCTGGTATGTTCTTTGAATTCATTGTCAGTTAGGAAAAACACTCTCCAGATTAGGATTGTTTCTCCAAGTAAAAGTATATTCATTGTTTGGTATGTTCTTTGATTTCTTTCAGTTAGGAAAAATATCCACCAGTTTAGAATTATTTCTACAGACTGCAAACAAGTATAAGTATGCTCATTCTTGAAATTTAATAGGTTAAAATTATAATAAACTTAGATTAAATTAAATGAAGGTAGAATCACCCTTAATTTGTTTATTTTAGACGAGTCATTTTTTTAATTGTTATATTAATGATTATAAAAATGTTTTGCTTTTACTTTTTTTTTTGAATTTAGGAATGAAATGGCTAAAATAAATTTATTGTTTTCACTAGCTTTTAAAATAAAAAATTAAAAGAATAAAGTGAAAAATGTGTAATTATTAATGAAAAGATAGTAAGTGAAACTAAATATATATAATTAATCCATCGTATTATGTAATGTTGTAATTTTTGTTTTAAGGGTACAAGGCTCATAAACTCCTTCAGGATTGAATGAATTGTAACCACAACTCCCATTTAATAAATGTAGCAATTAAGTTATTGGATTCTAATATTTTAGAGGAGTTAAATACTTATTATTAGGTTGGGTATATAAATTTAAAGACCCAAAGGTAGTTATGACATCTAAAGTGACCTTAGGAAAAATATGAAATCAAATGGTGTAGTTATTGCCTTGTCTTATGAAATAAGAAATATTATAGGCAAGAGATTGTGTTGGTTCGTGAAAATCCTACATACTTAAAAGGTTACAACTCTTCATGAAATGTTAGTTTTGATTAATGTTGGTTAGTTCAATTTTTTATTCCTGAAAGGTTATATCACTTTATTAAAAAAAATATGTTTCTTTATTCGGTTCCCAAATGTATTTTGCCCTTACTTTTGAGTGCACGAAAGAAAAAAAATCAAACTTTTTTTTGGAAGGGAAAAATAATCGAACTATCACTTTGTAAATTACATAATGTTATTGTTTTGACTAGAGTTTTTTATACGTGCAACTGTGCAAGTCATACTCATGGTCAAAGATCTTCATTGTATAAAGGAAATTTATCATTAATCCAAGTTACACATTTAAAATAGAATACATTGAAACAAATTAAGCCTAAAGATAAATATTGCTTACTCCTTAAATACACGTCTTTTCTTCTTATCTCTTCTACTATTGCTCTTTAAAAATCCATAAAAACTTCATGTTAATATGTATTAGTAGGAGTAGGGATGGAAATGAGTCAAGTTAAACCAAGTTTTATTAAGCTTGAGCTTGGCTTGAGTTGAATACGTAAAGCTTGAGCTCGGCTTGAGTTGAATACGTAAAGCTTGAGTTGACATAGGCTTTTTTTAAGGCTCTGCTCGACTTACATAAAAGTCTGACTTACGAGCCTATTTAAAAGCTTGCTTAAAGACGTCTTTTATTAATTAATTATTTTAAAACCTAGTGAAATACTAACTAAAAAAAGAAACTTATAAAATTTCGTATAAATAATGTACAAATCTAAAAATAATTGATAAACAAAATTATATTGAATTCAAGTCGTTAAAGCACAAAGTATATAAAAAAAATAAAAATAGCATAATATTAAAAAATGTATGGATTAGAGATGATTTACACTAATATAGCCAAACAAAAATTATTATTAGTTAAATTAACAATTTTTAATCCAATTTTTTTAATATATAATTATATTATATATTTTTTAAAAAAATATATCCACAATAATTTCATCTTAGTCTACTCAAGCCATATCTTATATAATATTGATCGAGGTCGTACCCAAATCAAATAAACATTAAAAATGCAGTAACGAATCTAGGAAGTGATCCTAGGCCGTCTCCCAACGAGCAATGGTCAACCAAACGTTCATAATAGATAGTAATAAAACAGTAACGAATTGGGGGGTTGTTTGTTTTTGTAAATTAAACAGCAAACAAATTTGAATTAGAAAATAATAGAATTAAAAAAAACATGTTTCCCCTTGATTCACAAGCAAGTCTCTTATCTTAGGTCACACGAATTTATCCTTAATCAGTTCAACCACTTAATCCAACTCTAAATTAAATTACTAACCGAAAATTAACATAAGGTTGTCATTATGTGATTAAACAACACATACACCAATTAATCATGAACGAAACTGATCATTAAGCATGAACATAAATTAAGCGTAGAGACAATTAATCAAGCACTAAGCATGCATGGATTAATAGTAATTGGTGAAGAGGAAAAACTTATTCAATAGTAATAAAATCTAGATGGAATAAAATCTGAATAAGATAAGATTTGATAAAATAAAATTATTATTATTATTATTAGTTAAACAAGTTGGCTTATCAAGCTTAATAAAATTTTTTTATAATTTGAGCTTGAACTTTTTATTTAAAAAGACTTTTTAAAAAGCTTGAATTTGACTTTTATAATAAACTAGCCGAGCCGAACTTTACATAAACCGAACCAAAAATCTTCGATAAGCTGTTTGACTCATTTCCACCCCTAGATAGGAGTAACTAGCATTCATCAATTAATACTTATAATCATTTCCTAACCTACCAGATTAATTTGATTTTTGCTGACCAACTAGATTAAGTTGTTTGAAGAAGGCATTCAACAACACCAATAATATATACAAGAGCATTTAGATAGCCAATCATGTATTACAGAAGCAGGAGTTTATTGTCTATTAATTACGTCCCCCTCCCTGGAAAAAATACAAATTAATTATCGACTTGTATATAAAATCGCGATTGAAGGTATTATTTTATTTAAAAAAGGATCGACCTAATAAAAAAGAGATTAATTGAATGTGAAGTAAAATCTCCATATACATCCTAATTACAAAAATAAAATAAAATTATACAAACCCCTCTAATCCTTGTCACCTGCCAGTTGGGATTCCCCTCTTCATACAACACTATGGCCCTCCAACCACTTCCCATGTCACTTTCAATATTGGATCAATTTGTAGATGCTGAATTTCTCATATTCTTAACAACTAACGAGATTATTTTTTTAAGGGTTATTTCAATTAGTTTTTAATTTTTTTATTAGCTGACAAATTTATTTAGCAGATTTTTTTAGTAATTTTTAACTTTTTTTAAAATATTATTTGAAGTAATTTTTTTTAAATGTTAACTTTTAACTTTTAATTTTTATATATTTTTTTATTTTTACCTTCAATATATTCATCTAATTTTATAATTATTCTTTTTAAATAAATTATAATTTAATTATTTTTTTATTTTTTATTTTTAAGCTACTTCAACAATAATACCAAAGCACTTATAATTTAATAAGTCAATTTTTAACTTCTAACTAATTTTTCAATTTCAACTTAGAATCACGTGTAACCTTAATCTACAGTAATATTATTAATAAAACGCACAAGTTGTGCTTCAGTTACACGATAACAACTCGGTATGTACATGACAGCGCAACACGTGGCCTCAGTCACCCCCACAGAAGACACAAAAGATCATCCACACCTTATAAATCGAATTTGATACTATACACACTGGTAATGCATAATGAGATACGAAACCTATCCTAGAACGAATACAAAATCATAGCAAGCAAAGTGCTGGATTTACCTGCCACTGCTTATAGGAGAACTTGAAATCTTTTATATATACACCTTCAACCATGACCATAGCACGAACAAAACCTTCTGACAGACTTGTTCTGCATCAAAAGTTTTCCTTTAAAAAATCTCCAGATTACAGTGCTGCCAAATGGTCCACACATTTGCACTCCAACCCATATTCCACCACTCACCCTTTATTATACCATGCGGATTTTGCCAAAAATGGTTTCTCATAGAACTTGGTAGAGCTGAACTTATGCCGAAGAGTTTATACCATCTCTTCCAAATTAAATGAGTAACTCTACAATTGAATAGCAAGTGAGATGAGACTTCAACCACTTCATGGCATTTCCCATTGACAATTTAAATCACAACATCAAGCAAATGGTGATCAAGCCAAAACAAACATTAATGCATAGAAGAGAATACGTAATAATGAACAATAAACATAAATTAATAATGAAAATGTAAACCTAAGGATAGGTTCAATTACATCAACCCCCAAATGGATAAATCCAATTACATAACCACAAGAAGAAAATAAGCAAATAGATGAAAGAGTTGATGAGAAATGGTAGGGAAGCCATGGAGAGCAAGGGGAAGAGCTTCATAGCCTTCCCCTCAACCCTAGAGAGCTCTCCTCCCCTAAATCAAATCTCCTTCAATTCGCAACCATGAAGTTTAAATAGGGTCAAACACATTGCACTGTTGTTCTTGTACAATGACTTGCGCACTTGGAAGTGCGCATACAAAAACAACATGTGTCTAAATGATTGAGAGTTAAACCTGAGTTGCACGTTAAGCCTCCATGCAAAATAGAACTGTTATAAGTGACTACGTGTTGAGCCTAAGATTTACGTTGAGCCTAAATTCCGTGTAGGAAAAACAATTTGTCTAGCTTAAAATGTGCGCTGAACTTGACATGTTTGACTCCTTTAACCTCAAAAATTTTCTTTAAAAGGACCTTGAATTAGGTCCCAACACCATCTATCTTCTCTATTCATTTATTTCTACACCAAAATAAACTAAAATTAGATAAAAAAATCAAACATTTAAACTATTTTGAAGTTATTCTAATTTATCCAAAACTTAATTATAAACATGGTCAAACAAGCTTAAATGTATTGAAATATTAAGATAATTACGTTTAAAATGGTTATTAAAATAAAGTTCCTAAGACAATTATGACCACCCAAAGCCAAGAATCCTCCCCATGGGTTGATATATTCACATTGACCACCATGTTATGAAATTCCTCCTCCAAACTCCTTTTCCATACAAGCCAATCTTTCTCCACTAGTCCACTAAAAGTCCCAAGCTCATGTTTTTTTATCACTCCACCTTTTTGTTCCGAATTGAGGAACAACCTCGGAAAGTACTGTTGAAGATACTTGCTACCCATCCAACAATCTTCCCAACACCTAATATATCTTCCATCCCCAATCTTTCACTCTACTAAATTATCAAACCATCCACCATAGTCACCTCCACACACCAACTTCAAATCCCTCCACCAAATGGACTCATGAGACTTAATCTCACCCTCATTCATCCCTTTACAACCAACATACTTAAACTCTAGGACTCTCACCCAAAGAGATCCTCTATCATGAAAAAAGGTTCCACTTTCATTTTGCAAGAAGTGCCTCATTGAATAGGGGTATCCCTTTCACTCCCAACCCCCCAGACTTCCTTTGTTCACAAATCTTACTCCAACTCACCCACAAAATTTTCTCCCTCCCATCCTCACACCCCCATAAAAATTAAATTTCCTTTGCAATCTACCTAAAATCATAGCAACCCTTTCTAGAATTTTGAAAAAAGATAAGAAAAGAAGAAGAGAGGTAAGTACGGAGTTTATCAAGCAAATTCTACCAACAAAGGAAAGGTACTGGTGCTATGATTAGGTTCAATAAGAATTCCCAAATACACAAAAAAAGGGAAGGAAAAAAAATTCTACAAATCAAATATGTAACATATCTCTCAATAATCCACTTCCAATCCAACCCCTTCAAATCTACTCCTATGGAAATTGATCTTTAACCTGGATACAAGCTCAAAACTTCTCATGTATGATAGGCTTTAACTAATGAGAGTATATGGAGAATAAAGAAGAGAGGGAAATTTTATGAAGTACAATCATTAGTTTGGGTTCCAAAACACGTGCTTACATAGATAAATAAAAATGAAATTTAAAAGAGATTAAAATTAAATGCTTATATTTTCATTATTATTAAAAAACTGTTAAGGAATTGTGATTTATATTATGAATTTAACTAAAATACATCGATAATATATTTTTATAATTATTAACTTATCACAAATTATTCACGTTCTAAATTGTTAACTTTCTTGACATTAACATGGTAGCTATAGATATTATTAAATATTTATATAATGTATCAAAATTAAATTCTTAATGTTTTTAATCGACCGAACAATCCTTAACTTTCCTGGAAGATCTTAATGACAAAACTGTTTGAGGAATTGTTGTTTATAATCCTTTTGCACTTCTTTGGTGATAACCTTAAAAAAAAAGTTAGGGAATAGTTTTCAGCAAAGTTTTCATCCTTGAATGCATTTTTCTCCATCAATTTTGTTTTGTTGCGAGCCATGTGTTTGGCAAGTTTACTTGGTTGAGAATGTGATAACTTGGTTTTGTTTTGGATTTGTAGTGATGATCCATCCCCCGAGTGTTTGGTTATTGGTTTTCTACTCGGAAATTTTTGTTTGTTCTTCACCTTTTCCTATCTCTATTGGATTCTTTGATGCTTGTGTATATTTGTTGTCTGATTAGAGGGATCAATTTTTGTTTCAATTTTGGTTATTGGAAATTTTGAATACGCGAAGTTCTATAGTTAAGGTTTTCCTTAATCGTTTATCTCAATTCTGTGTTGTTATTTGAAACTCAATACCGGGGGTGTTTTCCTCCATTTTCAAGCTGATGATCTACAATCTACCAATACAAGTCCTGTTGGTGCAGTGTGTATTCTCTTTTCATGATGTTGATTGAAACATTACCCTCTTCAACTGGATCTAGCAACCAATTACAATCTATTAGTGGAAAAAAGTTAAAAGCATTACTTGCAATTTATTTTATAAGAGTTTTTATTTATAATTGAGTATCTATCTTATAGGAGAACATAAGAATAATTAATAATAACTATGGAAAATAATAGATGGTTGAAATTAAAATATTTAAAATTCTAAATTAAAATCTAATATATTATCAAATCTCTAAAAGATTAGCCCAACAACAAACAAATTTATAAAGATTTCAATTATTATTTTTTAAAATATCTTAATCAATCATTTATCATCACCATAACTGTCATTATCACCACCATGACCACCATTATAGCCACCACCATGATTGTCGTTGTCGTTGTCACCACCTCCACTATCATGACCTTCTTTTCTGTTGCAACTATCATCATGATTGTCACCTGGTGGTGGCAACGATGACGGTCATGACAACAGAGGTGGTGGCGACCATGGTAAAAGTGATGAGTTAACAATAATTGTGATATTTTAGAACATGATTTGTTTGGTGAATCTTTTAGACATTTGATGGTTATATTAGATTTTAATTTGAATTTTTGGATATTCTAATCTTAATTGTTGATGATTTTTAAGCTTGGTCTGATGCTTGTTATTAATTTTCTCATATAAGAAAGTATTCTCAAGAGTTGTATTATATATATGTAGGTTATATTAGATTAAAACATTTTAGATTCAAATTAAAGTCTCGTTTAATCATAAATTTTTTATAAGATTTATCAAATAAAAATTAACTTATAGCATTCTAAAATATCTCAAATCTATCATCACCATGAACAACATCACTTAGTTATTACCACAACTGTTATTGTCGTCATCGCAATCACTACCATGATTGTCAACCACTACCAACACCAACATGACTCTTGTTGTTACCGTCGTCACCACCACCATGGTAATAGCTACCATGACCACTGTCATCGCCATCAACATGATTGTCACTGTCATTACTGTTGACGGTGACATCGACGCTCATGTTAATGACAACGACAGTAATCATGATAGAGATCATGGTAGTGGTAGTTGTGGTAAAACAAGTACACACATTTAATAATTTTTTTGTCGCACCAACCAAATGAAATAATTTTAGCTCTATTAGTTCTCACTCCATTTTTCTGCATAGTAAAACAAGCATAACCTATAATAAGGCTATATAACCAATTTATATGAACCCCTCGTCAGGAAACACAAGTTTTTTTTTCATTATCTTTGGGTGAACACAACTCTAGACTCCAACTCAGTGGGACACATCATACTCCTACATAACACATTTTTCAACGCATCAACGGAACGTTCTTGACGTTCCCGTGTTTTGTTCAATAACTCAAACCTACCAGTCTTTTAGTGAACGAAGTCAAACCAAACATTCAAATACTGACCGGCTGTTATTTGATACTAATACTGCTTTAAGATGAAATGAAAGGCTAAAGTGTAGCAAATCCACAACGCCCGAGGCCTCATCAAGCAAGAGGCTTTATTAACCCCAACCAAAAAACAATGAATTCCAGCAAATTTGCCCCAGGTATGAATTTTGATCTTCTAAGGTTCTTGCAAGCATGCTTCAGAATTCTGAATGCTTTTGTTTTCTGGGTATGTTAATAATTATATTGATTAATGGCATCATCAAATTCCGGCAAATATGCCCCCAGGTATGAATTATGATAATCTAAGGTTCTTGAAAGCATGATTCTGAATTTTGAATGTTTTTGTTTTCTGGGTATGTTAATAATTATGCTGATTAATGACATCATTGAATTCCGGCAAACATGCTAAAAAGTAAACGTTTCAAAGAGGAAATTTTTATTTCACTTAGTCGCTGTTAAATCTTAGGGATAATCAAATACATCCGAGAAATTCCAAAACTAGCATAGTATTATCTGTCAAAATACAAATTTATAGCCCTCGTCAAATTCACAGAAGACATGAAAGAAATTATATTTAAAAAAGAATTGAATGAATTAACAGGAACGTGACTGAAAAGGAACAGTACATTTCATTTCACCAACTAGTAGCAGTTACAAGACTTAAGAAACTATTTTACAATATATCAGTGTCCTTTTCTCCCAAAAAAGGTTTGCTCATCGTGTTGAATTGCAGAACCTGAACAGCAACCACATTTTCCTAGAGACAATGCAATATCACTTATATAACACAAGCCAACGTGTTTGACAATCCATAAAATGTCACGTTTCAAAACCTACACAAACCTTAGGAGAACTTTAAAACAATGATATTAGCTTTGCCAACAGAAGAAAGACTGACTTCTCTGTCCTCTAGAAATTATCCTTTTAGGGTGGTGTGAGAAACATCAAAGAAAGCAGAGAACCACCAACGAAATCCTGACTAAATTTTCTCCATATGCTAGTCTTTTCAGCGTATCGGGTGATATTGTGTGATACCACGCTTGGGAGGAAGCTTCCTCAAAATGAAAAGGACCAAAGTAGAAGGCAATATTTCCACAAACTGCAACAAAAATGTGAAAAAGATGAGAGATGACCAAAGACAAGTAGAACAAACCCCCTTTGTAATGCCTTATCCTTGAGATCAAATTTAAAATATCGAAAAGAAAATTAACTCTAGAGCGTGGGAAAAATTTGCAATAACAAATACCTAAAAAACAGCAATTCAATTCCTTTTAAATTGACTTCAGAAAATTAATTAGCAATTTTCCAAGAGAAAAATTTCCACCAGAGGTTGAAAAGTCACTCAGGATATATTCCCTAACAATATGAATTGGAGGATTTGAAACAGAAATGACTTGATTATCCAATTTATCAATTCCCTTGCCTCTACTGTTTCAGGTAAAAAAAAAAATCTTACTAAGAATCAAGACAAAACTCAAATGACTTGCCGAAAGAAAAGATGAATTTATGTAAGTTCATAAAACTAATGCACAGAATTTAACGGAGCCAAACAAAATTCAGGCAGGGAATGCAGCTTTCAACACTAATCTTACAGCAAGATTAACCATATAAACCCAATAGACCTAAATGCATAACCCAAAATATAAAAATGATTACTTGTACAGCACAACAATGGGGAGTATGAAAAAAAAAGTACAACAATGAAGAAATACAAACTCACCAGGTAATATATAAAATTCAGAATGGGATGGTCCAAGACATCAAGGTCGGCGGCTTTATCAAATGCATTAAAGCACATCTGACACAATATAATATGATCAAACTCAATTTAAGAACCATGCAACAGGAATCACTGAGGTTTTTAAAGAAAAGGGGACTAACCATAACACATCTGATAAGGAAGCATGAAAAGCATATGGTAGTCACATAGCCAACCTGCATTAGAAAGATCAGGTAGATTAACTCTGGGTAAAGCAAGGGGAGGAGTGAGGTGAAGAGCAGATAAATACAGAAAAATTTCTTAGTAAAACAGAATACAGACCTCTTGTAGCTTCTTGCGTCGACCTTTGGATTCCACAGGAAAGCGTTGCAGCATCAAGAATAGTCTATCATAGAAAGAAATACAAAAAAAATGGATAAGGAAATGAGAGGATACTAATTACTAAAGATACATACACATGATACAAGTGCATAAATAACACTTAAATACAATATAAGAAGTGCCTTAGTTGACACATGACTGAAAACTGATAGCATAGTATGGACCATGGACTTTTCTGGTCTGTTGTTTTTTCAGGTAAATCCCCTTTTCATTTTCTCACTTGTTCCCCAGGCAATCAAAGCTTCATCCTTGACAATCCCATTCAAAAATGTTTTGTTCGGAGTCCAGTACTTGATAGTATCCACTCAAATTATTTATCATATCACCCTCTAAGCAAACGTGTAATGTAAAACATAAGCTCTGAAATTATGAGCCACTTATTCCTGCATTTTAAAATAGCTACTTTCTTCTGGAACAATCAGTTTGGGTTTTTTTATGAGAAGGGTTTTTGTCCAAACAAAGGCAAAAATTTTAGGAAGTGTGTGATTTATGCAGTTTTTTGGTGCTTTGAAGCAGAAAGCACTTGTTTTCACAGGTTTTCCTAGCCACTAACAATGCTCAGGATAATATCAAGTTTCGGCCACTGATGTTTTGCACATGTTACAATGGTGTGGCCATCTCTGAAATGCACATAGATTTGGCAGCACTGCCGAATTATTTGCTCAATTCTAGTTGTTCCCATTTATCCACATAGATTGGGTATCTTATCCTCACTATCTCAAATACTTTTTTTCCAATCCAATAAAAAAGGACACGAAAAGTCATTTGTAAACAAAATTAGATTTTCTTTACACTTGCATTGCAAGGCCCCTTCAAACATATACTAATAAAGATAAGTCAAATACTGTTCTCTACAATACCTAAATTTTTTGTTGAATAATTTAGGATAAAAAAAGGACACTTTCAATTGCACAAAGAAAACAAACACAGGGCAACACATTGTAATGCAACATGAAAATTTTATCTGCTTACTAGGTACTGGTAACTAACAGTAGAAAGTAGATGCTACTTTGCTGACATTAGATCCTAGCACCACATCATATCACAAACAGAATCATAAAAAGACTGTCACTGGGCATAATGTAGACTTTGTTTTGTGTGTAGCTGGAGATCTGGTTACAATCATTTCTAAACTAGTATTTTAGCCTGTGTATTACACTGGATAAATATTCATTTTTAAATAATTAAAAATCATAATAAATAAATACCTTTTAATACATAATTAATTATATTATTATTAAAATTCCTAATAGTTAAATATCACTTAATATATAAATTATATTTTAGATCTATAATGAACAATTTAAATAGGGCTATAATGTTATTTTAAATATTGACAATTTATTTAAGAAAACTATTAAAATTCAATTTAGAGATAAAGATTAAAGAGACGTTTTGGCTTGTATGAGAAGTGAAAAGCACATCCAAAGGAGAAAAGAGAGAATATGGAGAATGTCTATTTGAGAGAATGGGGAGAATCAGAGCTCTACACTCCAAGTTGTATAGTCTAATTTATAATATAGGAATAGATTAAACAATTACAACAATGAACTATTTAGTATTTACATCCAATGAAGTGTCTACAACTCCTCATTCACCCTTACAGCTTATGAAGTTACACTATAGCTGCTATTAAGAATTATGACCTTACACGTTTCATAGAAGAAAGGGGTCTGAATAAGACAAAAACCAAACAAGATATATGCACAAGGCACCCATATTTTTGAACTATTTGAATTTCATCAATTCAGAAAGGTGGTAAATATTCGAAGAACTCCATTGTCTATCTACTAATCGTTGATTTCTTTTTCTCTTCTGAGTTCAGACAAGGCAAAATTCCAAACTTAGTGCTATTCTTAACCCAGATGCATTAATTCCATTCCACAATCCAATTACAAAAGATGCAGTTGAAAATTGAAATAGACAATCACCTTCCACCGTAGAGAAGAAAGCCAAGGGCTGCAAACAAAGAAACCCCTACATATATGCACGGCAAAAACATGATTAAAGTCTTGATCAATAAAATCTGATAGTTAAACCCTCGTAACAAGAAGAAAAAGGACTCTCAAACATATAAACCTGCAAAGAACATCTTAGACAGGATGACTAGCACGCTGATAGGTTTCCACCATAATATCAACCATAAAGTAATCTGAAACACATATAAGGGTTTACTGTTAGAATGGCATGACAGAGAGAGAAGTAAATAAATAAAAGAGGAATCTACAAATTCAAAACCAGTCAACATAAAAGTAGCAGCTATTTACAACTCCGAATAGATATTATAGTAATAGAAGAAAAGCAATGATGCCACAGTAAAGTTGAAAAATAATAAAGGTAAGTTGATTCAATAGTAAAACATCAATTTTAGGACAAAAATGAAAGACAAACATTAAAAAAAATTCTTAATTGGAAAATATTTTATATTATCTTAGAACATTTTTCGTGATTGTTTACTTTATTAGGTTGTTAGCCATATTGGTAGACTTGGGCTTGCACTAGTAGTACTAGAACATAACTTTAGTATACAAAAGTATTAGGCTAAGGTATTGGAACATATTATTTCTGTCAATTATATTTCATTTTATTACTTTTAATCTGCCTTTCTCATTTCCCTTCTTCTCTAACCCTGGAACTATGACTATATAACTTGATATCAGAGCACTAGTTTCTTTGTACTTTGAACCCCACCCCTGAAAATAAAATTCAACAGATTACGATGTAGAACACATTTCAAGGCTAGGGAAGCTTCTAGTGACCTCCATTTGAAGTTTAGGTGGAGAACGGGGAGTTGTCAACAGGCACCTAGTGGAGGGATGGTGAAAGTATGGGGGGGTAGGGATTGCAGGCACATGCTTCTGGAAATGTGGTGGCTGGTGACTTAGTTCCAACAAAGGCATCGACAATGCTCAATTGCTCACCTCATTTACTCCAGACAACAACAATAGCAATGGCCTTATCCTACTAGGTGAAACCAGTTACATGGATCACACAACTCCTCAATTAGGCTAGGTTAAAGCAGAAGCAATGATTCCTTCATCCCTGACAATTAAAAACTGCAAGGATTGTTTCTAACCTCCAGCACAACACCCCATTTATGTTTGATAACTGTGTCACAAAATAGATCTGATAGTGAGTGAGATAAAACACAAGCCTGAGAGCATTAAGCAATTTTCTGCTGGGGAAAAAACTTGTGGACAGATGGATAGGTTCAACTTGCATCAGATCTGACAAAGAAACAACAACTGTGGATCTTGGAGCTCCTATCAGAAATGGGCACAGCTAGAAGTATTATGTGACGGACTATTTCTACAAAGCATTGGGTGTGGAGGGCCATCTTATACAGCTCTAGCTGTACCCTAATAGCTTATTTATCATATTGATTGACAAACTGTCTATTGTAGTTTCTGCACAAGCCAAGAAATGCAAAATGAAAATGGAAACAGACAGCTTGCAACATCCATGGCCTCAAAAAGAAGTTCAACCAACTGTGCTGAGTGGTAACAGTAACAAGTGCAATCACAGGCAAGATTTTTCACCTGAATAACATAAACCACAGCATTAATCGTATAGAAACTTGGTCTGAGACCATCAGTAGATACTGCGCGTGCCTGCCAAACAGGTAACGTAGCATCAAAGTCATAATCAGGCCACCAAAATAGCAACATCCCAAGCTAATTAAAAAGAAAAACAGTAAAAATGCACCACGAATTCAACTTGCCTGGTAATAAATCTCAGCCCAGAACAGTACCAACAGTGCATAAGTTGTAAAGAAAGCAAGACTAGGCATGTCAAGTAAGATATGTTGGACAATCTACACACACGAAGCTGAGCATTAGCTATAAGATAATAAGCCTTAATTTATGAAGGAATTGTTAAAAAAAAATATATAAAAAAAGCTGAAACAAATCATTCCTACCTCTGGCTGCAACTTCTGCACATCCCGACGGAAGACAAAAACAAAACACCTAACTGCAAAACCAGAAAGAGCATCCACAAAAATGTCAATCACCAAACAAATACAAATAGATTCAATTTTTTTAAAATTACAAATAAAAAAAGAAAAGAAAGATTAGAATGATACAAACCCCCATTCACAATGAAATTGAGAAAGTGAAAGACCTTCTGCGTGGTCCAACCATATTCCGGCACTCTCAATTGTATTCGCACTAATTGAACCTAAAGCCATCACAATATTACAATTATCATAATTATCAATTAAATAGTAATTGGAAAGGAAACCCTAACGGAAGTGGAAATAGAAATCTGGCAGAAACGACGTCGTACGAGAGCGACGGCGGCGACGATTCCGTAGAGGATGGCGAGGAGGTGGAAAATGCGATCCTGCCAGAGCGGGGAGCGGTTGATGTCCCGCCACCAGTTGGAGGATTCCGTCAAGTCAAGGGCGGCAACGGCCACCGCCGCCATTGCCGGCACGCCTCTCGCCACCATGGAATCGCTGAATGGAATAACGGAAGGAGCCTTCGTTCGATCTTCTTCTTCTATTGACGAATAAAGAAAGAGTAACAGAAATGCAATTTAATCTATCTAATAATTATTACTACTACTATTTTTTTTTTATCGTTTTCTGACAAATATTCAAATGCTTTTCTTTCGCCTTTTCTGCAACAATTTTTACAAGCTATAATTATTTATTTATTTTATTGTTGCTGTGGTGGGGTTTTGTTTTTGTGGCCGGCGATTGCGATATAATTTGGATTCAGACAGAAAAGGGAGAGAGGAGTAACGGAAATCCAAACGTCGTGCTTGATACACGTAATTATGTAACTCACCCTGCAATTAGAAGTTAGAACATAGTAATATTCAGTTAACTTGTCTTAAAAGAGTTTTACCTAACAAGAAAGATCTTTGTTGAGAATTTTAAGGAAAAAAAAAAGTTTGATGAATGTGCATGTATTTAGTGCGTGTTTTTTATGAGTCTTTGTAAAATTAATTTTATAAAATAGAATTTGAAGTGCAACAATTTACGTCCAAATGTTTATATTTTAAAAACAAATTACTAATAAACATATCAGCACATCTTAGTATCAAAATGGAAAAAAAAATTACTCTTAATTTTGAAATCAAAATTATTTCTCCTGATGTAGATTAAGTGCATGTATGTTTTGGGATGACTTCATATGACCGAGTTGAAAACAATAGTCACAACAAATTCATTAAAACAAAGCATAAGTTATAATTTAAAGAACGTAACACAATGTCAAAACAATTCATATCTTTCGAATTAAAAAAATATCTAATGATACTCAAAATTATTATATTTAGACTATAATGTACTTATATAATACCTTGATCTTTGGTACTTACATTAATAATAATGGATATTAAATAAAGATATATTTGAAAAGATAAATGTTAACTAAGTTCTTAAAATGTATAAATTTATCTTCTTTACCAGTTTTTGTATGCTCTCATATATTTTAGATAATAAACATTTTTTCTTTTTAATTTTTTAACCAATATTTTAAGAATACTAATTAACAAAATTCATTTAAAAAACATTAATTAGACTTTAAAATTCTACAATAGTAGATGTTAAAAAGGTAAAACATTAAAAAAGAAATGAGAATGAGATTAATTAATATGTGAATCTACAAATGCACTTAATTTAATGTAATGAAGTAGAATCAAATTAATCGTCTATAATATTTAAACATTTGTTAAGTGTAATTGAAAGATCAAATTGTATATTTAATTGATGGACCATGGCAACTCATATTTGCATGTGTCACGTGGTCCCTATAGTATTTGTTTAATCCATAGAAAACTAGTGTCTTTTGATTCGCGTTGGCGCCTTCCTGGCTGTTCAGCTTTTCCTGCGAACGTCATCAATCTACTTTTTGTTAAATGGATGGATCTCAGTTAGTTCTTCACAATAATAGCTTTGTTTTTGTGTCAAAGACAAATGGGAAATCTAACGTTTTGATCAAATTGTAGCCTTCGGGTAAACGGTTGATGTCTATCAAACTCCAGAAGAGCAACCCAACTTTCTCCCGTCTCTTGCTAGTTGCTGCATTACAAGAAATTCGTAATTGATTTATTATTAGAGCAAATGACATTGATTATGCTTTAGTGGGAATCTATAAATTTTGTTTAATAGAGATAAAGATATAACTTATAATATTTTTACAAAAAGTTTACAAACTTTTACAAAATACATAATAACATCACAAAAAATTCAAAATATATATACTTTTATCAAATTACTCTACATATTTTCATGTTTTTTTTTATATTGGTGCATTTTCATATTTTAAAAATGTCAACACCATAAAAAATTAGAAAGAAAAGTGATAAAATTAATATAAATTTATTCTCTCTTTTATTTCTTATAAACTTTTTTACATTCATTTTTCTTAAAAAATATATTAGGGAGACAACACCAATTTTTTTTATGAAGACAAAAATAAGTTGTTAAATATATAAAAATATCTTGTAGGGGCTCCCACACTTCTTAAGGTGGATCCTCCTTTTTTGCTAATTGCGATATGTTAAACATGGAGTTTATTTTCATTGAAAGTATAAAACATGTCTTTATTTTCAATAAATTAAAAAAAATTAGATAAAATTTTTAAAATAATTATTACAAGTACATAATCTTATGAGATATAATTCAACGTTCTAATTCTTTATACAACTCAAACATAAGGATAATCACTGTGGCAAAACCATTGTCAGGTGTGTGCTAGCTTACCTTAAAAAAAAGGTGTGTGCTAGCTATAAACAAAAATTAACGCAATTGATAAATTAAGCCCAAAATTCTCATGAAGGCATAACTTGAACGAACTCAAACAGATGATGACTAACCAAACCGTTGGCAAAGATATACAAAATATAACTTCTAACAAATTGCGATGGAATATTTGACATCATATATCTTTCTCAAGTTTAGCGAAAAAATTTAAATAGGTTATTTTTCAAAAATGCATACCAAGCTCCAAGACACGACCCAACATTTCCTTGCAAGCACTGGTCATATACTCGGTTTCTTATATTATCTCAACCTGAAGTCTGGATCATGATCATGTAGTACAACCACCATGACATCTTTCACTATCAGCCTCTGAAATTAACAACATGCATCATTATTACCAGAGATTGGACAGTAAAAATTATTTTAAAACAGAACGAGAAAAAAAAAATCAATTACCAGGCAGCTAGTCAGAATAATCTTCATCCTCAAAATCCGGAATTCTACGAAAACGAGCTAAGGACCGACCATCTGGGTTGACATTTTTATCTGGCATTATCGATCTCTTTCGCTTAATTGAAAAACCACATCCAGAAACTGAATCATATAAGCCTCCCATGCTCATGTCCTTTCTACTGTTAGTACTTTCATTCAGAAAGCTGCAGAACAATCCCCCATAATATTGATTAAAACCCATTAGTAAACAATCATTTCATTACCAGCTCTCAACAAGATGTTCAAAGCATATACCAAAATAAATGTACAAGAACATGTAATTTGCCGCTTCATCTTATGGTTAGCTAGAATGGTCCCAAATTTTACTTAATAATACATTTCTATAATAAAGCCAAACCTGCTGTCATAAACTAACTTTTTCAAAAGCTTAAGCTAAGCTTGGTAAATTAATGTTTTCCATATCTAGCACACCCTCTGATGCAAGAGCCCCCTCTGGGCTTGATGCATAAACAAAGCCCAGCCCAGTCCCGGCCAACCAATCTTTGAGTTGAAATTTAACCCCTTTTTATTTATAAGAATGAGGATAACAAGGATAGGCTCTACACCACATGATCATAGAATTTACAATACCATGTCACAGCATGGCTCTGCAATCGTGTAAGGGCTCATTATGGTTTTTCTATCAAACACCCACCATTGGCTTTCCGATCACACTATACATGTTACGGGCTTGAAGATTAATGGAAAAGCATCAATTTGACAATGATATTATTCCCTCTTAAGATGACATATCTGTACTGTACCTATTGGTTTGCACTTTCATGCTTAAGAATTCTACTTTTCAGTCAAAATAAATTTTATATGTTAATATAAAACTTTGACACCTATAATTGACACATTTGTGTTTTACTCTATACATTAAAAAAACTCTACATTTTGGTTCCTACATGAAAAATAAAAATGTTTGCGAGTTAATCCTATCATTCGCCGAACTTATAACAGTTTGTGGGGATCAGAACAAAAAACGGTGTGTCAGATGTAGAGACCAAATCATAGAGACTAAAAC
Organism: Glycine max; assembly: GCF_000004515.6. Taxonomy (NCBI): domain Eukaryota; kingdom Viridiplantae; phylum Streptophyta; class Magnoliopsida; order Fabales; family Fabaceae; genus Glycine; species Glycine max. The sequence goes on from NC_038241.2 coordinate 32,874,798, forward strand.
AAAAAACATTGCCAAGTATACTAGCATAGGGACCTAATTTAACACCATCATGACACTAACAAACAACAAGAAGCAATTTGTAAACATTTTTTCATGTATCGACTAAACTGTAGTGTTTTTTTCATGTAATGACTAACAAAAAACAATGTCAGGTGCAGGGATGAAATTATTGATTTAAAAAATTTATTATAGTAACTTCAATAATAATAATAATAAAGAACATTTCACTGGGGTAGGACTGATCCAGAAGTCACCTTCGTCTGGAATATTTGACCAAATCACTCCAGGAAAACAAAAACAAGAGATTAGCTTAAATTCTCAAAAATATAGTTTAGTCAATCTTCTATAAAATTTGTGAAAAGGGGAAATGCGGAAAACACAATTTGCAAACAGAATAGTCATACCGTTCTCGAATTATTTTAAAAGCTTCTTTTGTAGCATATGGCTGGCCAGTCTTTGGATCACGGTACCTACATTATTCCAGAGAGAATTCCTTAACAGTATGTGGATAGAATGGGAATAGACTCAGGAAAATCTTCCAACTGATATACTGATAATTAATGACATTCATAGCAATGGTTAAGCAATAAGCATGATGCAATTTGAAAATTCAAACAAGAACCAACTAGTGTTACAATCTAGTAACTTTGTGTTGATTTCAATGTGATTTACGGTGAATGTGCATTCCCAACGTGTTACCAAACACCCACTTTGACTTCCACCACTTGCCACTGTACTAAAGATACTAGGTTGGCATTCCCTCTCTGACCTCATTTAACCCTAGACATTGATCTTCTTTTTCAAATGCAACAAAACATCTCGTTACTTGTTAGAGAGGGAAAACAGAAGCAATACAACCAAAGAGAGGGATATCCTCTTAGATAGAGAATCCAAAAGAAAACAGAGGGATAAACAGGCACTTAATAAAAGGAAATTAGGCTGTCAAGTGTTTCATTACTTCTTAACAAAGAGAAAGTAAAGAAACCACAGGCAGAAGAAACATCAAAAGCATCATACTAAGAGTCCAACATTGACTTTATATGGTTGTGATTTTTTGCAAGGAATACAATTTAAATGAATAATCATGACATGTATATACCGTGAATGCTTTCTTTCTCTTTTCAGTACAAAGTAAAAACCATTGTCAATGCCTAACTTATGTTATTGCTAAATGCTATGCATTTTTCTACCACAGTAACCACACAACCATAGCCACAGCAAACTGATTCAAGTGCAAGATTTCCATTAGCATTTTCCCATGATATCACATTTTAAATTTTTAAATGACTATAAAATCCTCAATTTATCATACCAATTCATCTATGTAAATGTTTGAGGATAAATCACTTACAGAGGAGACCAAAACCAAAAACCATCAGATATAGTAGGGGAAAAAACTATCAAGCATTTCCAATTTGCACACACATTGTCTCTCATCCAAACTAGAATTGAGAAAAACAAAGCAAGAACCACCAAATTGGTAAATGAGCTCTTACTTGGCAGGCAAACCAGTAATCGGGCAAACAGGTTGCTCTGGATCTGCAAAACAATATATAAATAAACTCATAAAAGTAAAAGAAAACTTGTAAAATAATGTACTCTGAGCCATCTATTGCTTGATTATCAGAACAGAAGGCTAAACAACACTTCATTGAAGCTTTATCTTAAAAATATAACTACTGAGAAAAGCAAAGGCAAGTAATTCTTAATACTTGTTCCATTTAATTTAATTGTGTATATTTCAGATTTTCTAGATAGCATTTTTAGTTTTTTACCATAGATTGTAAAGGCAGTAAAGCCCACACAAATATCTCCATTCTCGTCAATATTCTTACACAGCCATCTTCTTCTATGGAATCAGGGCACTCTTGGTATGTTGCAATGATACAACAAACAGCTGTGGTAAGAGGGACTCACATTGTACAGGTGCTGTGGGAATGTCCGAGTGAAATGACGACCCTTTAATAAACTCTAAATAGGAAGTACCTAGAAATATTAACAGATAATCGTATGAAAAAGACAACAACCAAGATTAACAAATCAAGAAAGCAGGTAAAATGCAGTGTCCAAAGACAGTATATCATTATGCCTTGAAAAATCCTACCATTTTTTGAAATATACCGTATCTGCGGTCCATTAAAAACAGTTTTATGCACAATTGCTCTTCTCTTAACCTCTTCCTCTCTAGCCAAAACACGCTCTAAATTTCGCAAGTTCATAATTTCTGCAAAGTCAAAAAATTATAATAATTTAAACAGTGAAGGATCTTCAGAAGTTCAATCAAGCAAAACAAGCAATCTACTAGATATTAAGTATTATCATCTTGACCTGTTTGAGCAGCTTCTAAAAGCATCTCTTCCTGTGTCATCCTCTTCTCCTCACCTTCCTTCTTCCTTTTGACCGGCTGAGTCCCCGTGAAACAAAATAAAAAACATTTTCAGACCAGGATCACAAATCTAGTAAGGTGATCATGAAAATAAAACCTTATTAAAAAATAAATAAATAAATAAATCAAGCTTCACTGCCCAATGTGCAAAGTTGGAGAGCAGTTAAGTAGTAGTACTACAAATAAAAAATCACTAAACCCTTGAGCTTAAGTTATCATGAGTTATACAAATGGAAATTATTATTTACTAAGGAAAGCAGATGCAGAAAGAGAGTTGAATTGAGAAGAGAAAGAGTAGACCTTGATGGTGGCTTGGAGGGCTGCACGAATGGCATCTCTCTCAGCTTGGCGAACAATGACAGAAGTCCTAGTGGACTTCCTGATCATTCTCTCCCCACCCTCGTCCTCCACAACTTTCCCGGAATGCTCCTCGTCCTCATTCTCCTTTGGAGAACTCTCCAATTTGGATATGGTTTTCTTCTTTTTCTTCTTTTTCGCCAGAGTCTTCCCAGGAAATATAAGTCGCTTCTTTTTATGCATCCTATTAAACAAAAACAACACCATTAACTAAAACAGCAGAAAATGCAAAGAAGGAAGAGGCAGAAAAGAAAAGAAAAGAAAAAAAAAAAAAACCTTTCATCATCGTCATTTTTGTTAGGGTCTTCTTCTTCCTCGGGCACGGGCTCCTGAAGGAAGAGTTGAATCAGTGATGTGAGTGTTAAATTAACAAAAGGAAGAGAGAAGGAAAGAAAAAAAGGTGGGTTGAATGGTGAAATACGTCTTGGTCGAAGTCGGAGTCGAATTCGTCGGCGATTTCGGGCTCCTCTTGGTAGTTATCGTCCTCTTCGTCCTCTTTGAGAGCGTCCTGGTTCCAGAACAATTCGTCTTCTTGGATTTCGTCGTCGAGGAGCTTCGTCAATCTCTTTCCCCTCGTCGCTCGAGACGCGCGGTCCAGCAACACAACATCTTCGCCTGACCCCTCCATGCCGCACCCTGGACCTGAACGTTGCTGCCTCTATTCACTCTTTTATTTTTTTAATAAATATAGAAAATTGTAACATACTCACATTTTTAAGATAATTTCTTTTCACATCTTTGTAGATCATTTTTTAAAAAAAAAATCAACAAATTTATAGTAAAATATCTACAAAATTAAAATAGAATAAATTACACTTATATCACCCTCTTTTTAAAATTACACATAGTATCATGCACTTGAGGTAATGTATCACCACTAATTTCACTTGTATGCTTTCTTGTTCATTTTTTTTGGGTAAAACTTTCTTATTCCTTATGAGAAAGTAAAAATTATATATTTTTGAAATAAAAGATGTCACATATTTATCTCTATAATAATACTTTTTTTAATATTCTCTTCTTAATATTTTCTACGTGACTCCTTGAAATTGATAAAAAACATCAATTTTAATGAGTTTAACTTTTCATTTAATATTTAATTAGTCTCTATAATGCATACGCACGGATCATTTGTTAACCGATTTTGTATGTATTTTTTTTTATTTACAACATAGTTAAATATTGATAACAAAATAATTATTGAAACAACAAAATTAACAAAATATTGTCCGTAAAATAATAGGAGAAAAATTAGTCAAATTTTTTCATGTAAATAAAAAAATATATACATAATCTTTTCTAACTTTTCATTTAATATTTAATGGTTTCTTCTCCGGATATAGAAACCAGACATATCAAAATGGAACATTCGTATTGATTTGACTTGTTGAATGCAATTAGACTTCTAGAAGGAAATTGCAGTAGCACACATTCTTGTTTTAGTTTGATAATACAGATTCACGATATGCACAATAATGAAGACGAGTTAGCTTGGAATCATGTTCTCCAATTATATATATATATATATATATATATATATATATATATATATATATATATATATATATATATATATATATGATAGGATGGGTCAAATGAGGTCCAAAAAGAAAGAAAATAAAATAATTTAAAGATTTTATCGGTTGGAGTTAAATATGTAATTTATAATTTATTATTTTTATTTTACTTATGTTAGAATAATAGGATGTTAACACTTTGATAGTTATTAGTTATTGATTGATATTTCTTAGGCTATATAAATATATTCACCTTTACCTTTTATCACCAATGAATGAAATATCAAAGCTTATCATATTTTCCTTAATCTCTTTAACTTTAGTAGTAATCTTTTAGGTTAATTTTCATAAATAGAAAAATTTCCTTCTATCAATGGTGC